>NC_042985.1:1096130-1109737 GCF_901001165.1 Salmo trutta | reverse complement strand
GATCCAGTGTTAACCGATAGCTGACCCTGAATACCAATCAGATCCAGTGTTAACCAATAGCTGACACCTGAATACCAATCAGATTCAGTGTTAACCGATAGCTGACACCTGAATACCAATCAGATCCAGTGTTAACCGATAGCTGACCCCTGAATACCAATCAGATCCAATGTTAACCGATAGCTGACCCCTGCATACCAATCAGATCCAGCGTTAACCATAGCTGACACCATGAATACCAATCAGATGCCGGTGTCAGAGGTGGAACTGCGTTGGAGCCGTCAAATCGGTGAGCAGCTGCTCTTGGTCATTGTCACGAAGCTACAACCGCGTTAGAAAGTTGAAAATGAGAAATTCTAGGCTATATATATATATAATTCATTTTTTCAACTGAAAGTCATTAATTAAATATGAGGATTTCTGTCAGCCTAATTTGAGGTGTAGATTACATCTCACATCCAGTGTTGGAGTGTGGATGGGATTGTTATGGGTTATATTTAACCTCTGCATCTCCAGATGAATAAACTAAATGACCTAAGCTGACACCGACTCATGTTCCAGTTGATTTTTCCTAGGAGTATCTAAAAGCATGTGAGCTGTGATATTATAGACAAACCTAACGGACTGATCTCTGTAGATGTCATTAGGTTCCCATTCTATTTTGATTTAATACTATTCATAGGATTCTAAAAACAATGCCTGGTTGTGGTATTGGCTGTGTTTCAGCGATACAGTTTAGTCACAGCGGAGGACCCTCTGCTGGTCACGGTTAGAGGGCGTCTATAGCCCTTCACGCTACAGGACAGGGGTGGTAGTCTTAGCTGTAGTAGGGCTATCTGACAGTAGTGGTGCAGGCTTTTGCTCCAGCCAAAGCAGTAACACCTGATTCAACTAATTAAAGATTGATTAAGACTATAATTAGTTGATTAGGTTTGTTGCTACTAAAGCCTACACTCATCACAAGCAAGCCCTTTCATCATTAAATTGGATACCGCTGCTGTAGTGCATATTTCTGCAGTGGGACATCTTTCTAAAACTAGGTCTTTCTGTGGTTGTGGTAGTGACAGTTTGATTGGGTGACCTCTTATAACAACTGATTTTATTTGGCCCCCCCAATTTAAAAAAAATCATAACTTTTACACATAAATATTGTAAAAACAGAAAATAAATACCAAATAAGCTCCATGTGATTTTTAAGTATTGCCTCACATAATACAGAAATATATCTGATCATATACAGTAAGCAAGGTTTGAAATGATAGTTTAAGTCAAATATTATATCTGTTTGGGCTTCCTGTGGTCAATATGCAGTCTACCTTGATCAACATGTTCACCAGACAGATACATGTTATCTGACACCTGGTCAGTTCATTAGACAGATACATGTGATCTGACAACTTGTTTGCGTAAGACAATGAAGTAGAAAAAGAACAGAGAGAGAAAGAAAGAGAGTTGATCTGATCTGAATGTGGCAGGACACACGGTGACTCAGGGGGCAGGAATAGATCTGATCTGAATGTGGCAGGACACACGGTGACTCAGGAGGGAACAGGAATAGATCTGATCTGAATGTGGCAGGACACACAGTGACTCTGGGGGAACAGGAATAGATCTGATCTGAATGTGGCAGGACACACGGTGACTCTGGAGGGAACAGGAATAGATCTGATCTGAATGTGGCAGGACACACTGTGACTCTGGGGGGAACAGGAATAGATCTGATCTGAATGTGGCAGGACACACGGTGACTCTGGAGGGAACAGGAATAGATCTGATCTGAATGTGGCAGGACACACGGTGACTCAGGGGGGAACAGGAATAGATCTGATCTGAATGTGGCAGGACACACGGTGACTCAGGAGGGAACAGGAATAGATCTGATCTGAATGTGGCAGGACACACGGTGACTCAGGAGGGAACAGGAATAGATCTGATCTGAATGTGGCAGGACACACGGTGACTCAGGGGGGAACAGGAATAGATCTGATCTGAATGTGGCAGGACACACGGTGACTCAGGAGGAACAGGAATAGATCTGATCTGAATGTGGCAGGACACACGGTGACTCAGGAGGGAACAGGAATAGTCATAAACTCATACATCAAGAGCAGAAAGTGGGCCCATAGGGTGGTGCCCAGTACCTGCTGATGTCATAAAAGAGAGACTGGAAACATTGTCGGGGCAACCTGGCACCCGGTCGGCATGGTAACATGACCCTCAGAGTACAGGCTCTTTGGTGATGAGTAATACGCTGTTATGAGGCCACTGTCATGACGGCATGATGCTTGAGGTGACGTGCCCATTAATGAAGGTAGTGAGGATATGACATACTGACAGCTGTCAAACAGAGGACCTACAGTAGGACCTGTACTAGGAGCCTACTGTAGATCATTTAAATGTATTTTATGAACTTATGATAGAAAGTTAATTATTTTAATTTTTTGATACATGTATCTAACAATGTTATTTTTAACATTTCCTGTCTTTTATTTCCTAGGTGATATAATGAGGTTAACAGTCTCTCTTGTTGCCCCAACACCAAACCTTCAACCACTCTCCTTGTTCTGTAGTGTCCCAGTGTAGTACAGGACAAGGAGAGGGACACTACAGGACAGGAAAGGGACACTGCAGGACAAGGGACACTGCAGGACAGGGACACTGCAGGGCAGGACAGGCGAGAACGCGAATGTTTTTAGTCATTGAAAATATACCATTGCAGAACTAAATTATAACAGCAGTAAAGCTTTAAGTCTCTACAGGAGGGTTCCTTAATGACACCCCATCAGTCTCCTAAGCCTTCTGGATGCCAACAACTCTAACAACTCTGTAGGCAGGTCTTATATCAAAGACCGGCCCTCATGACCAGCTGTATCAAAGCACAGTTTGGACATCTCTGAAGTCCCATGCTGCTGGAGAAGCTTTTGAAATGAAAGCTACATGAAAGCTCCACAGGCCTAAACATGTGTCTTGAGGCAAGACAAAATAAGTTGGGAAAAAAACCTGCCTTGTCCATTCCTCTATGAAATACAGCAGATGTTGGGGTAGCTGACACGTCCTGTGTGGCAGCTTGCAGGTCTCTTTTATGTGTGCTGCTGCCTGTGCACTTGACTGTGTTGTGTTGTTGTGTGGTGGTGTGTGTGTTGTTGTGTGTTGCACTGCCTGTGCAGACTGCACTGTGGTTCACACTGTAAATGTGTGTAGAGGAATCTAATTATGGTTAAATATAAATCAATTAATTGCTATTTCTTGTCATCAAGATGCAACTTGGCATGTCTATGGTAACTTTCTGCTAGCTGAAGAACTATAAGTCATAGCAACATCACTACAGACCTATAAGTCATTCACCAGGAAGCTAGCAACCTCACTACGGACCTATAAGTCGTTCAATAGGAAGCTAGCAACATCACTACGGACCTATAAGTCATTCACCAGGAAGCTAGCAACATCACTACGGACCTATAAGTCATTCACAAGGAAGCTAGCAAACATCCCTACGGACCTATAAGTCATTTCACCAGGAAGCTAGTAACATCCCTACGGACCTATAAGTCATTCACCAGGAAGCTAGCAACATCACTACGGACCTATAAGTCATTCACTAGGAAGCTAGCAACATCACTACGGACCTATGAGTCATTCACCAGGAAGCTAGCAGCAACATCACTACGGACCTATAAGTCATTCACTAGGAAGCTAGCAACATCACTACGGACCTATAAGTCATTCACTAGGAAGCTAGCAACATCCCTACGGACCTATAAGTATTCACCAGGAAGCTAGCAACATCCCTACGGACCTATAAGTCATTCACTAGGAAGCTAGCAACATCCCTACGGACCTATAAGTCATTCACTAGGAAGCTAGCAACATCACTACGGACCTATAAGTCATTCACTAGGAAGCTAGCAACATCACTACGGACCTATAAGTCATTCACCAGGAAGCTAGCAACATCCCTACGGACCTATAAGTCATTCCACCAGGACGCTAGCAACATCCCTACGGACCTATAAGTCATTCACTAGGAAGCTAGCAACATCACTACGGACCTATAAGTCATTCACCAGGAAGCTAGCAACATCCCTACGGACCTATAAAGTCATTCACCAGGAAGCTAGCAACATCACTATGGACCTATAAGTCATTCACCAGGAAGCTAGCAACCATCCCTACGGACCTATAAGTCATTCACTAGGAAGCTAGAAACATCCCTACGGACCTATAAGTCATTCACTAGGAAGCTAGCAACATCACTACGGACCTATAAGTCATTCACCAGGAAGCTAGCAACATCCCTACGGACTTATAAGTCATTCACCAGGAAGCTAGCAACATCACTATGGACCTATAAGTCATCACCAGGAAGCTAGCAACCATCCCTACGGACTTATAAGTCATTCACCAGAAGCTAGCACAACATCCCTACGGACCTATAAGTCATTCACCAGGAAGCTAGCAAACATCAACTATGGACCTATAAGTCATTCACAAGGAAGCTAGCAACATCCCTACGGACCTATAAGTCATTCACCAGGAAGCTAGCAACATCCCTACGGACCTATAAGTCATTCAATAGGAAGGCTAGCAAACATCCACTACGGACCTATAAGTCATTCACCAGGAAGCTAGCACACATCCCTACGGAGCTATAAGTCATTCACCAGGAAGCTAGCAACATCACTATGGACCTATAAGTCATTCACCAGGAAGCTAGCAACATCCCTACGACCTATAAGTCATTCACCAGGAAGCTAGCAACATCACTACGGACCTATAAGTCGTTCATAGGAAGCTAGCAACAATCACTACGGACCTATAAGTCATTCACCAGGAAGCTAGCAACATCACTACGGACCTAGAAGTCATTCAAGCAAGGAAGCTAGCAACATCCCTAAGGACCTATAGTCATTCACCAGGAAGCTAGCAACTCACTACGGACCTATAAGTCATTTCACTAGGAAGCTAGCAACATCACTACGGACCTATAAGTCATCACTAGGACTCTAGCAACATCACTACGGACCTATAAGTCATTCACTAGGAAGCTAGCAACATCACTACGGACCTATAAGTCATTCACTAGGAAGCTAGCAACATCCCTACGGACCTATAAGTCATTCACTAGGAAGCTAGTAACATCCCTACGGACCTATAGTCATTCACCAGGAAGCTAGCAACATCACTACGGACCTATAAGTCATTCACTAGGAAGCTAGCAACATCACTACGGACCTATAAGTCATTCACCAGGAAGCTAGCAACATCACTACGGACCTATAAGTCATTCACTAGGAAGCTAGCAACATCACTACGGACCTATAAGTCATTCACTAGGAAGCTAGCAACATCCCTACGGACCTATAAGTCATTCACCAGGAAGCTAGCAACATCCCTACGGACCTATAAGTCATTCACTAGGAAGCTAGCAACATCCCTACGGACCTATAAGTCATTCACTAGGAAGCTAGCAACATCACTACGGACCTATAAGTCATTCACTAGGAAAGCTAGCACCTCACTACGGACCTATAAGTCATTCACCAGGAAGCTAGCAACATCCCTACGGACCTATAAGTCATTCACCAGGACGCTAGCACATCCCTACGGACCAATAAGTCATTCACTAGGAAGCTAGCAACTCACTACGGACCTATAAGTCATTCACAGGAAGCTAGCAACATCCCTACGGAACCTATAAGTCATTCACCAGGAAGCTAGCACATCCCTACGGACCTATAAGTCATTCACTAGGAAGCTAGCAACATCACTATGGACCTATAAGTCACTTCACAAGGAGCTAGCAACATCCTACGGACCTATAAGGTCATTCACCAGGAAGCTAGCAACATCACTATGGACCTATAAGGTCATTCACAAGGAAGCTAGCAACATCCCTACGGACCTATAAGTCATTCACCAGGACGCTAGCAACATCCCTACGGACCTATAAGTCATTCACTAGGAAGCTAGCAACATCACTACGGACCTATAAGTCATCACCAGGAAGCTAGCAACATCCCTACTCAAATCCAACTATAACAAGGTGTTGACTATGACAGCTTTACACACTGACTGCTGGCTGGACTGACTGGCTGACTGACTGAATGACTAGCTGACTGACTGACTGACTTGCTGACTGGCTGACTGGCTGACTGGCTGACTGACTGGCTGAATGACTGGCTGACTGACTGGCTGACTGACTAGCTGACTGGCTGAATGACTGGCTGACTGACTGGCTGACTGGCTGACTGACTGGCTGACTGACTGGCTGACTGACTGGCTGACTGGCTGACTGACTGGCTGACTGACTGGCTGACTGACTAGCTGACTGGCTGACTGACTGACTGGCTGACTGGCTGGCTGATTGACTAGCTGACTGGCTGACTGACTGACTAGCTGACTGGCTGACTGACTGACTGGCTGACTGACTGACTGGCTGACTGCTGGCTGAATGACTATCTGACTGGCTGACTGACTGACTAGCTGACTGGCTGACTGACTGGCTGACTAGCTGACTGACTGGCTGAATGACTAGCTGACTGGCTGACTGACTGACTAGCTGACTGGCTGACTGACTGGCTGACTGACTGACTGGCTGACTGACTGGCTGACTGACTGACTGACTGGCTGACTGACTGGCTGACTGACTGGCTGACTGGCTGAATGACTGGCTGGTTGGCTGAATGACTGGCTGAATGACTGGCTGGCTGGCTGGCTAACTGGCTAAATGACTGGCTGACTGGCTGACTGACTGGCTGACTGGCTAAATGACTGGCTGACTGACTGGCTGACTGACTGGCTGACTGGCTGACTGACTAGCTGGCTGACTAGCTGACTGGCTGAATGACTGGCTGGCTGACTGGCTAACTGACTGAAAGACGGGCTGGCTGACTGGCTGACTGACTGAATGACTGGCTGGCTGACTGGCTAACTGACTGAATGACTGGCTGGCTGACTGGCTAACTGACTGAATGACGGGCTGGCTGACTTGCTAACTGACTGACTGACTGGCTGACTGGCTAACTGACTGAATGACTGGCTGACTGACTGACTGACTGGCTGAAATGAGTGACACTGGCTGACTGACTGACTGGCTGATTGGCTGAATGACTAGTTGACTGGCTGAATAGCTGACTAGCTGACTGGCTGAATGACTGACTGACTGGCTGACTGACTGTAGAGAAGATGAAACACAGATGTAATTGGAGGTAAGAGGCAGAGGAATTGACATCCTTTTCCAGGATGACTATTGTATTTGAGGCAGAGGAATTGATGTCTTTTTCCAGGACGACTATTGCATTAGAGGCAGAGGGATTGACGCCTTTTCCAGGACAACTATTGCATTAGAGCAGAGGGATTGACGTCCTTTTCCAGGACAGCTATTGTATTAGAGGCAGAGGGATTCACGTCCTTTTCCTGGACAACTATCTATTAGAGGCAGAGGGATTGACGTCCTTTTCCAGGACAACTATTGTATTGGAGGCAGAGGGATTGACGTCCTTTTCCAGGACAACTATTGTAACTAAAGACAGCTTGTCCTGTACTATATACACCATGGTGGAATGTCCATGGGAGCGTGCAAGGTATGGCAGTGAGTGACTGGGTGTTGCAATGTGGAACGTTTCCAGCTTGCCAGTGACCCCAGATTCCTTGTCGAGGATCACATTGCTAGCAGATTATCCAGCTGCATGCAGAAAGACACTGCTGAAATGACAGATTCAGTCTTCTTGTACCGTGTTATAGGACACCAAGGCTTTTTGGAAGAGTGACTGGCTGGGTTAAGACCCATCACAAGTCTTCAGGTCTCAGGCAAGGTTAGTCATATGTGAGGGCATCTCTTAACTTTCAGTTGTTAGTCATCATGATGTCTTCCATTCTTCTGTGGTAACGCAGTAGCTTGTTGACATCAGGATTAGTTCAAAACATTGGTCACAGTCATCAAAATGGCTTCCCGAATAGTAATGTAGCAATGTGTGATGATTACCCAAAGCTAAGGACCAACAGGTCTAAACATGGGTTTTTACAACTTACCTCTTTTCCTCTCTCTCTCTCTCCCTCTCTCTCTCTCTCTCTCTCTCCCTCCCTCCCTCTCTCGCTCTCGCCTCTCTCTCTCCCTTCCTCTCTAACCTCTCTCTATCCCTCTCTCTCTCTCTCGCTCCCTCTCTACCTCCTCTCTCTCTCCTCTCCCCTCTCGCTCTCTCTCCCTCTCCTCTCTCTCTCCTCTCTCTCTCTCCCTCCCTCTCTCTCTCTCTCTCTCCCCCTCCTCTCTCTCTCTCCTCCCCTCTCTACTCTCTCTCTCCGTCTCTCTCTCTCTCCCTCTCTCCCTCTCTCCCTCTGGCAAGGGCTCGGTAAGCAGAGAGGAGTGAATCCAACACAGATACCGTTTTGCAGGGTAAATAAAATACTGAGTACCAGCCAAGAGGTTGGACAGACACCAAGAGCTCACTGTGACACCAAGCAGTCATCATTTAACATTTTCCACTGAGGTAGTTGAACTAAGGGAGCTATAATAATTCAGGTTGTAGATTCTACAATTCCAAGCAGGAACTTTCTCAGTTAAGTACGTGCAACATGTTAATACATTTCAGTAATGTACGTGCTACAATTCAGTGAATGTAATTTGTACCATGAGCATTTTGTCTACATGTCACCAATGACTTATCTCAAACACTAAAACCAAAATGAGTCATCTATAGATTTAGACATGTTCTATCTATGAGTCATCTATAGATCTGTTCTATCTATGAGTCATCTATAGATCTGTTCTATCTATGAGTCCTCTATAGATCTGTTCTATCTATGAGTCATCTATAGATCTGTTTCTATCTATGAGTCATCTATAGATCTGTTCTATCTATGAGTCATCTATAGATATGTTCTATCTATGAGTCATCTATAGATATGTTCTTCTATGAGTCATTTATAGATATGTTCTAATCTATGAGTTATCTATAGATATGTTCTATCTATGAGTCATCTATAGATACGTTTCTATCTATGAGTCACCTATAGATACGTTCTATCTATGAGTCACCTATAGATACGTCTATCTATGAGTCACCTATAGATACGTTCTATCTATGAGTCATCTATAGATATGTTCTATCTATGAGTCATCTATAGATATGTTCTATCTATGAGTCATCTATAGATATGTTCTATCTATGAGCATCTATAGATTTAGAACTATTGATAATCCTCTTGTGTTCCAGAGAGCGGTGAGGAGCATGTGTGTGTGTGTGTGTGTGTGTGTGTGTGTGTGTGAGTGAAAGGTTACCTACAATCATCTCTGAAACTTACCTCAGGCTGGAGGGGTAATGAGTAGAGGGAGTATGGATGTGGGGGCGTGGGTGGATTGTGATTCGCTAAGGACTGATATTATGGCAAAGCTCATGACCAGTCATTTTACAGGACACCTGTTGCCAGGGGTGGAGTGGGGAAGCATTACAGCATTACACCTTCTGCTCTCCGGGGCAGGAAGTTTGTCAACAGGTCAAAGGTCATGGGATTGATCCTCCAACAGGTGAGGCAGAAGTAAGGGCTACTTGGAGAGCACACACACACACACAAAAAACACAAACACACACACACACACACACACACCACACACACACACACACACACACACACACACACACCTGCCCCTTGTGTCAATCAACGACTCCTCTAGAACTCGGTGGGGACTAAAGGGATACAACCTTCCTCACCATTCACAGTTTATGATAGGTACCATTTAACCTGGAACCATCCAGTTTACGATAGCTACCCTTTAACCTGGAACCATCCAGTTCATGATAGGTACCCTTTAACCTGGAACCATCCAGTTCACAATAGGTACCATTTAACCTGCAACCATCCAGTTTATGATAGGTACCCTTTAACCTGGAACCATCCAGTTCACAATAGGTACCATTTAACCTGGAACCATCCAGTTCATGATAGGTACCCTTTAACCTGCAACCATCCAGTTTATGATAGGTACCCTTTAACCTGGAACCATCCAGTTTACGATAGGCACCCTTTAACCTGGAACCATCCAGTTTACGATAGGCACCATTTATCCTGGAACCATCCAGTTTATGATAGGTACCCTTTAACCTGGAACCATCCAGTTTACGATAGGCACCCTTTAACCTGGAACCATCCAGTTTACGATAGGCACCATAAATCCTGGAACCATCCAGTTTGTGATAGCACCATTTAACCTGGAACCATCCAGTTTATGATAGGTACCCTTTAACCTGGAACCATCCAGTTTACGATAGGTACCATTTAACCTGGAACCATCCAGTTTACGATAGGTACCCTTTAAACCTGGAACCATCCAGTTTATGATAGGTACCACTTTAACCTGGAACCATCCAGTTTACGATAGGCACCATTTATCCTGGAACCATCCAGTTTACGATAGGCACCATTTATCCTGGAACCATCCAGTTTATGATAGGCACCATTTATCCTGGAACCATCCAGTTAATGATAGGCACCATTTAACCTGGAACCATCCAGTTTATGATAGGTACCCTTTAACCTGGAAACCATCCAGTTCACGATAGGCACCCTCTAACCTGGAACAATCCAGTTTACGATAGGTACCATTTAACCTGGAACCATCCAGTTCACGATAGGTTCCTTTATCCTGGAACCATCCAGTTTACAATCGGTACCCTTTAAACCTGGAACCATCCAGTTTATGATAGGCACCCTCTAACCTGGAACCATCCAGTTTATGATAGGTACCCTTTACCTGGAACCATCCAGTTTACGATAGGTACCATTTAACCTGGAACCATCCAGTTTACGATAGGTACCCTCTAACCTCGGAACCATCCAGTTTACGATAGGTACCATTTAACCTGGAACCATCCAGTTTACGATAGGTACCCTCTAACCTGGAACCATCCAGTTTACGATAGGTAACCTCTAACCTGGAACCATCCAGTTTACGATAGGCACCCTCTAACCTGGAACCATCCAGTTTTACGATAGGTACCCTCTAACCTGGAACCATCCAGTTTTACGATAGGTTACCCTCTAACCTGGAACCATCCAGTTACGATAGGCACCTCTAACCTAGAACCATCGGGTTTACGATAGGTACCCTCTAACCTGGAACCATCCAGTTTACGATAGGCACCATTTAACCTGGAAACCATCCAGTTTATGATAGGTACCATTTAACCTGGAACCATCCAGTTACGATAGGCACCATTTAACCTGGAACCATCCAGTTTACGATATGCACCATTTAACCTGGAACCATCCAGTTTACGATACGTTCCCTCTAACCTGGAACCATCCAGTTTATGATAGGTACCCTCTAACCTGGAATGTAGAGATATAACAGTGAATTCAGCCAGTGAATTTCCACCAGGGCTGGAAGGAGACAGGTCAGAGTGTTTTCTGTCTGTTTTCTATGTTCTTTCTCCTCAGACTGTAGTATGGTGTCCTGTCTCAACCTTAAAGCCCTCTAGTGAAATCTGATCCTGTTTCTATTTTAACACCCTGGCACAGGGTTCACAAATCTATGGGTGGGTGTTCAGGGCTGGGTCGTAAACAGCGTGTACCCAGAATTCTATGGGTGCTGCTGGGTTGTAAACCACAGTTTGTCGTGTACCCATGGGGCTTTGGGTGTTTTACAGGGTAGGATAGTTTACTACAGTGTGTATCCAGACCACTATAGGTGTTACACAGGGTTGGATAATTTTCTACAGTGTGTACCCAGACCACCATAGTATGATAGGATAGGGTGGTCTACAGTATGATAGGATAGGGTAGTCCTGCAGTAAGATGGTGGTCTACAGTATGATGGTGGTCTACAGTATGATGGGATAGGGTAGTCTGCAGTAAGATGGTGGTCTACAGTATGATAGGATAGGGTAGTCTGCAGTAATATGGTGGTCTACAGTATGATAGGATAGGGTAGTCTACAGTATGATGGTGGTCTACAGTATGATAGGATAGGGTGGTCTACAGTATGATGGTGGTCTACAGTATGGTAGGATAGGGTGGTCTACAGTATGACGGTGGTCTACAGTATGATAGGATAGGGTGGTCTACAGGTTGATGGGATAGGGTGGTCTACAGTATGATGGGATAGGGTGGTCTACAGTATGATGGTGGTCTACAGTATGATGGTGGTCTACAGTATGATACAATAGGGGGGTCTACAGTATGACGGTAGTCTACAGTATGATGGTGGTCTACAGTATGATAGGATAGGGTGGTCTACAGTATGATGGGATAGGGTGGTCTACAATAGAATGGGATAGGGTGGTCTACAGTTTGATGGGATAGGGTGGTCTACAGTATGATGGTAGTCTACAGTATGATAGGATAGGGTGGTCTACAGTATGATGGTGGTCTACAGTTTGATGGGATAGGGGTGGTCTACAATATGATGGGATAGGGGGGTCTACAATATAATTGGATAGGGTGGTCTAAAGTATGATGGTAGTCTACAGTATGATAGGATAGGGTGGTCTACAGTATGATGGTGGTCTACAGTTTGATGGGATAGGGTGGTCACAGTATGATGGGATAGGGGGGTCTACAATATAATGGGATAGGGTGGTCTACAGTATGATGGTAAGTCTACAGTATGATAGGATAGGGTGGTTTACAGTATGATGGGATTGGGTGGTCTACAGTATGATGGATTGGGTGGTCTACAGTATGATGGGATAGGGTGGTCTACAGTATGATGGTGGTCTACAGTTTGATGGGATAGGGTTGTCTACAGTATGATGGGATAGGGTCGTCTAGAGTATTATGGGATAGGGTGGTCAACAGTTTGATGGATAGGGTTGTCTACAGTATGATGGGATAGGGTGGTCTACAGTATGATGGGATTGGGTGGTCTACAGTATGATGGGATAGTGTGGTCTACAGTATGATGGGATAGGGTGGTCTACAGTATGATGGTGGTCTACAGTTTGATGGGATAGGGAGGTCTACAGTTTGATGGGATAGGGTGGTCTACAGTATGATGGGATAAGGGCTTCTACAGTATGATAGGATAGGGTGGTCTACAGTATGAAGGATTGGGTGGTCTACAGTATGATGGGATAGGGTGGTCTACAGTATGATAGGATAGGGGTGGTCTACAGGTTGATGGGATAGGGTGGTCTACAGTATGATGGGATAGGGTGGTCTACAGTATGATGAGATAAGGTCTTCTACAGTATGATAGGATAGGGTGGTCTAGAGTATGAAGGATTGTGTGGTCTACAGTATGATGGGATAAGGGTGGTCTACAGTATGATAGGATAGGGTGGTCTACAGGTTGACGGGATAGGGTGGTCTACAGTATGATGGGATAGGGTGGTCTACAGTATGATGGGAAAGGGTGGTCTACAGTATGATAGGATAGGGTGGTCTACAGTATGATAGGATAGGGTAGTCTACAGTATGATGGTGATCTTCAGTTTGATGGGATAGGGTGGTCTACAGTATGATGGGATAGGGTGGTCTACAGTTTGATGGTAAAAGGTGGTCTACAGTATGATGGGATAGGGTGGTCTACAGTATGATAGGATAGGGTGGTCTACAGTATGATGGGATAGGGTGGTCTACAGTATGATGGGATAGGGTGGTCTACAGTATGA
>NC_042985.1:1066130-1091130 GCF_901001165.1 Salmo trutta | reverse complement strand
AGGTAGATACCATTTGAAGAGGTAGATACCATTTGAAGAGGTAGGTAGATACCATTTGAAGAGGTAGATACCATTTGAAGAGGTAGATACCATTTGAAGAGGTAGATACCATTTGAAGAGGTAGATACCATTTGAAGAGGTAGATACCATTTGAAGAGGTAGATACCATTTGAAGAAGGTAGATACCATTTGAAGAGGTAGATACCATTTGAAGAGGTAGATACCATTTGAAGAGGTAGATACCATTTGAAGAGGTAGATACCATTTGAAGAGGTAGATACCATTTGAAGAGGTAGATACCATTTGAAGAGGTAGATACTATTTGAAGAGGTAGATACCATTTGAAGAGGTAGATACCATTTGAAGAGGTAGATACCATTTGAAGAGGTAGAGGTAGATACCATTTGAAGAGGTAGATACCATTTGAAGAGGTAGATACCATTTGAAGAGGTAGATACCATTTGAAGAGGTAGATACTCTTTGAAGAGGTAGATACCATTTGAAGAGGTAGATACCATTTGAAAAGGTAGATACCATTTGAAGAGGTAGATACCATTTGAAGAGGTAGATACTCTTTGAAGAGGTAGATACTATTTGAAGAGGTAGATACTATTTGAAGAGGTAGATACTATTTGAAGAGGTAGATACTCTTTGAAGAGGTAGATACTATTTGAAGAGGTAGATACCATTTGAAGAGGTAGATACTCTTTGAAGAGGTAGATACCATTTGAAGAGGTAGATACTATTTGAAGAGGTAGATACTATTTGAAGAGGTAGATACTCTTTGAAGAGGTAGATACCATTTGAAGAGGTAGATACCATTTGAAGAGGTAGATACCATTTGAAGAGGTAGATACCATTTCAGAAGGTAGGGTTTCAGATGTTTTCAGAAGATGGGAAGGGACTCTTCTGTCCTAGCTTCATGGGGAAGCTCATTCCACCTTTGGGATGCCAGGACAGAGAAGAGCTTGGACTGGTCTGAGTGGGAGCTGCCCTCCCGTAGGGGTGGGAGGGTCAAGAGACCAGAGGCGGCAGAACGGAGTGCTCGGGTTGGGATGTAGAGTTTGAGCAGGTAAGGAGGGGCAGTTCCTCTTGCTGTTCCGTAGGTAAGCACCATGGTCTTGTAGTGGACGAGAGCTTCCACTGGAAGTCAATAGAGTGTGTGGAGGAGCGGAGTGACATGGGAGGACTTAGGAAGGTTGAACACCAGGCGGGCTGCAGTGTTCTGAAGAAGTTGCAGGGGTTTTGAAGGCACTAGCGGTGAACCTAGCCAACTGAGAGTTGAGGGCTGTGGCTGAGGGCTGAGGACTGAGGACTGAGGGCTGAGGGCTGAGGACTGAGGGCTGAGGACTGAGGGCTGAGGACTGAGGGCTGAGGGGTGAGGACTGAGGGCTGAGGACTGAGGGCTGAGGGCTGAGGACTGAGGACTGAGGATTGAGGGCTGAGGACTGAGGGCACCCCCTGTGCTGTCTTGATTTCTGTGACGGTAGCAGCAGCTGTCCAGAGACTGGTCCCTCACACAGGCCCATAAATCTACCTAACCCAGCAGCGTGCTGGACACAAATAGCCAGAAAGACGTTATCACACACTATACACTAGACCACTAACTGACACACACACAGTCAGGAAATATTTCATGTCACACTTTGAAATATTCAATGTCAGGAAAAGAGACGTGATTGATGTTTCTGGTGTTGATAGTAAATCTTTACAATTATAGACCGACCAGAGACCATCAGTCCTCTCTTGTTGGTGGAATCTGGAACCTCTTTGTGGGTTAGAATAGATCAAATGGAGAGAATTAATGTTTTTTTTATCAGAATAACTCATTATAAATGATAATGGAATAATGATTTATCTCTGTCTGACCTGTCTCATTCTGATTCCTTATCAGCCAAAAATAAAGTCTCTCTGTCTGACCTGTCTCAGTCTGTTTCCTTATCAGCCAATACTAAAGTCTCTCTGTATGACCTGTCTCAGTCTGATTCCTTGTCATCCGATGTTTTCCTGAACATGTTGATGAGTTCGTTGGTCGGTTTGCTTTCTCGTTTCATTTATAATCCCTCTCTTCCTCTCTTCCTTCAGAAAACATGTCATCGTCATGGCCACTTCAATCACAGCATCCCCTTGTCACTGTTATCTTTGAATGGACTCTAAAGGACAGTAGTCTTCAGTGTGTTTAAGCTCTGATTGACGACCTGCGCCCTGAGGTCTAGGAAAACATCCTAACGTCAGAATCATACAAACACCCGGCTGTTTAGTGACAATGACAAGCCAAGACACAACAGGTTCCCTGGGAGCCTGGGCCAAGGTCTGTCACCTGGGGGAGGAGAAGTGGAGAAGTTATTGACCAGGTGACGAGCTGGGCCAAGGTCTGTCACCTGGGGGAGGAGAAGTGGAGAAGTTATTGACCAGGTGACGAGCTGGGCCAAGGTCTGTCACCTGGGGGAAGAGAAGTGGAGAAGTTGGTGACGAGCTGGATCTAAGGCACTGAATCGCAGTGCTTGAGGTGTCACTACAGATCCGGGTTTGATCCCGGGCTGTGTCGCAGCCGGCCGTGACCGGGAGACCCATGAGGCGGCGCATAATTGGCCGGGCGTCGTCCGGGTTAGGGGAGGGTTTGGCCGGCCAGGATGTCCTTGTCCCATCGGGCTCTAGCGACTCCTGTGGTGGGCTGGGATGTCCTTGTTCCATCGGGCTCTAGCGACTCCTGTGGTGGGCTGGGATGTCCTTGTTCCATCGGGCTCTAGCGACTCCTGTGGTGGGCTGGGATGTCCTTGTTCCATCGGGCTCTAGCGACTCCTGTGGTGGGCTGGGATGTCCTTGTCCCATCGGGCTCTAGTGACTCCTGTGGCCGGCCGGGATGTCCTTGTTCCATCGGGCTCTAGCGACTCCTGTGGTGGGCTGGGATGTCCTTGTTCCATCGGGCTCTAGCGACTCCTGTGGTGGGCTGGGATGTCCTTGTCCCATCGGGCTCTAGCGACTCCTGTGGTGGGCTGGGATGTCCTTGTCCCATCGGGCTCTAGCGACTCCTGTGGTGGGCTGGGATGTCCTTGTTCCATCGGGCTCTAGTGACTCCTGTGGTGGGCTGGGATGTCCTTGTTCCATCGGGCTCTAGCGACTCCTGTGGTGGGCTGGGATGTTCTTGTCCCATCGGGCTCTAGCGACTCCTGTGGTGGGCTGGGATGTTCTTGTCCCATCGGGCTCTAGCGACTCCTGTGGTGGGCTGGGCAGAATAGAACAGAGCAGAGCAGAGCAGAATAGAACAGAACAGAGCAGAATAGAACAGAGCAGAATAGAACAGCGTAGAATAGAACAGCATAGAACAGAGCAGAATAGAATAGAATAGAATAGAACAGCACAGAATAGAATAAAACAGAATAGAACAACAGAGAATAGAACAGAGCTGTCACGGTTGTCGTAAGGAGAGGACCAAAACGCAGCAGGGACATGTATACTCATCTTCTTTATTGACGGGAAAAGAAGGAAAAAAACAAACAAACACATATACAAAAATAATAAAACGATGAACGACAAAATAACAGTCTTGAAGGCAACACAGCAATCCAAGAACAATCTCCCACAAACACTTAACCGAACACATACCCATATATAGGTCTCTCAATCAGAGGCAACTAGAAAACACCTGCCTCCAATTGAGAGTCCAACCCCAATAAACTAGACATAGAAATACAAAAGACTAGAGACCACATAGAAATACAAACATAGAACATAACCCCCAAAATCCGCAACTAACTAAACAAACACCCTACTAAATAAATCACCACCCCGAACCACATAAACAAAATACCTTTTGCCACATCCTAACCAAACTACAATAACAAATAACCCTTATACTGGTCAGGACGTGACAAGAGCAGAGCAGACTAGAACAGAGCAGACTAGAACAGAGCAGAATAGAACAGAGCAGAATAAAACAGAATAGAACAGCACAGAACAGAATAGAACAGCACAGAACAGAATAGAACAGAGCAGAGCAGAATAGAACAGAGCAGAATAGAATAGAACATAATAGAACAGCGCAGAATTGAACAGCGCAGAATAGAACATGGCAGAATAGAATAGAACAGAATAGAACAGCACAGAATAGAACAGAGCAGAGCAGAATAGAACAGAGCAGAATAGAACAGAGCAGAATAGAATAGAACAGAACAGAATAGAACAGAATAGAACAGCACAGAATAGAATAAAACAGAATAGAACAACAGAGAACAGAATAGAACAGAGCAGAATAGAACAGAGCAGAATAGAACAGCGCTGAGCATAGGCCCCGTCAAAGAGATCAAAGAGGTGGCCATGGGCCCTGTCAAAGAGGTCAAAGAGCTGGGCACGGGCCCTGTCAAAGAGATCAAAGAGGTGGCCATGGGCCCTGTCAAAGAGGTCAAAGAGGTGGGAATGGGCCCCGTCAAAGAGGTCAAAGAGGTGGGCATGGGCCCTGTCAAAGAGGTCAAAGAGGTGGGCATGGGCCCTGTCAAAGAGGTCAAAGAGGTGGCCATGGGCCCTGTCAAAGAGATCAAAGAGGTGGCCATGGGCCCTGTCAAAGAGGTCAAAGAGGTGGGAATGGGCCCCGTCAAAGAGGTCAAAAAGGTGGCCATGGGCCCTGTCAAAGAGGTCAAAGAGGTGGCCATGGGCCCCGTCAAAAAGGTGGACTTCAGAGAGAGGGAGGCAGACGGCAGGGAACTGTTGTGTGTAATGAATTCCGGGCCGTCGTCGTTGACCATGTGGTAAACAGAGGCCTTACCATGGCAGATGCTGCCAGATTAGTTCACCCTAATCTGAAAAGATCAACTGTCAATTCCATCATGAGAACATTTTGCCAAGAAAACCAGTAAGTCTGCAGGATATGCACTGTGCTTTACCTTGACAGTTACAGGAAATGACATATTGTAATGCATGTAAATTCACAAAACATGTTGCAGTATTCTTACAGTATGATCTATTCAATCAATCAGTCACATTTATTTATAAAGCCCTTTTTACATCAGCCTGTCACGCCCTGGCCATAGAGAGGGTTTTGTTCTCTATTTTGGTTAGACCAGGGTGTGACTAGGGTGGGCATTCTATGTCCTTTGTTCTATGTTTTGTATTTCTTTGTTTTGGCTGGGTATGGTTCTCAATCAGGGGCAGCTGTATATCGTTGTCTCTGATTGGGAGTCATACTTAGGCAGCCTGTTTTCCTTTGGGTTTTGTGGGTGGTTAATTTCTGTTTAGAGTTGATGTTCCTGACAGAACTGTTTGGCTGTCGTTCATTTTCTTGTTTTGTTTAAAGTGTTCTATTAAATGATGAGCACTCTCCACGCTGCGCCTTGGTCTACTCCCTTCGACACCAGTTACACAGCCGATGTCACAAAGTGCTGTACAGAAACCCAGCCTAAAACCCCAAACAGCAAGCAATGCAGATGTAGAAGCACGGTGGCTAGGAAAAACTCCCTAGAAAGGCAGGAATATAGGAAGAAACCTAGAGAGGAACCAGGCTCTGAGGAGTGGCCAGTCCTCTTCTGGCTGTGCCGGGTGGATATTATAACGGTACATGGACAAGATGTTCAAACGTTCATAGATGACCAGCAGGGTCAAATAATAATAATCACAGTGGTTGTAGAGGGTGCACCAGTTCAGCACCTCAGGAGTAAATGTCAGTTGGCTTTTCATAGCCGATCATTCAGAGTATCTCTACTGCTCCTGCTGTCTCTAGAGAGTCAAAAACAGCAGGTCTGGGACAGGTAGCATGTCCGGTGAACAGGTCAGGGTTCCATAGCCGATCATTCAGAGTATCTCTACCACTCCTGCTGTCTCTAGAGAGTCGAAAACAGCAGGTCTGGGACAGGTAGCACGTCCGGTGAACAGGTCAGTGTTCCATAGCCACAGGCAGAACAGTTGAAACTGGAGCAGCAGCACGACCAGGTGGACTGGGGACAGCAAGGAGTCATCAGGCCAGGTAGTCCTGAGGCATGGTCCTAGGGCTCAGGTCCTCCAACAGAAAGAGAGAAAGAGAAAGAAAGAGAGAGAATTAGAGGGAGCATACTTAAATTCACACAGGACACCGGATAAGACAGGAGAAATACTCCAGATATAACAGACTGACCCTAGCCCCCTGACACATAAACTACTGCAGCATAAATACTGGAGGCTGAGACAGGAGGGGTCGGGAGACACTGTGGCCCCGTCCGACGATACCCCCAGACAGGGCTAAACAGGCAGTGTATAACCCCACCCACTTTGCCAAAGCACAGCCCCCACACCACTAGAGGGATATCATCAACCACCAACTTACCATCCTGAGACCAGATCGAGTATAGCCCACAAAGATCTCCCCCACGGCACAACCACGGCACAACCAACCGGGACAGGAAGATCACGTCAGTGACTCAACCCACTCAAGTGACGCACCCCTCCTAGGGACGGCATGGAAGAGCACCAGTAAGCCAGTGACTCAGCCTCTGTAATAGGGTTAGAGGCCGAGAATCCCAGTGTAGAGAGGGGAACCGTCCAGGCAGAGACAGCAAGGGTGGTTCGTTGCTCCAGTGCCTTTCCGTTCACCTTCACACTCTTGGGCCAGACTACACTCAATCATAGGACCTACTGAAGAGATGAGTCTTCAATAAAGACTTAAAGGTTGAGGCCGAGTCTGCGTCTCTCACATGGATAGGCAGACCACTCAATTAAAATTGAGCTCTATAGGAGAAAGCCCTGCCACCAGCTGTTTGCTTAGAAATTCTAGGGACAGTAAGGAGGCCTGCATCTTGTGACCGTAGCGTACGTGTAGGTATGTACGGCTGGACCAAATCGGAAAGATAGCTAGGAGCAAGCCCATGTAATGCTTTGTAGGTTAGCGGTAAAACCTTGAAATCTTGATATCAGTGATTGCAACATGTTTTGTTCTGCTAACATGTTGTGCTGCTACCGTGTTGTTGTCATGTTGTGTTGCTACCATGCCGTGTTGTCATGTGTTGCTGCCATGTTATGTGGTCGTCTTAGACATTTACATTTACATTTAAGTCATTTAGCAGACGCTCTTATCCAGAGCGACTTACAAAATTGGTACATTCACCTTATGATATCCAGTGGAGCAACCACTTTACAATAGTGCATCTAAATCTTTTAAGGGGGGGGTTAGAAGGATTACTTTATGCTATCCTAGGTATTCCTTGAAGAGGTGGGGTTTCAGGTGTCTCCGGAAGGTGGTGATTGACTCCGCTGTCCTGGCGTCGTGAGGGAGCTTGTTCCACCATTGGGGTGCCAGAGCAGCGAACAGTTTTGACTGGGCTGAGCGGGAACTGTGCTTCCTCAGATGTAGGGAGGCGAGCAGGCCAGAGGTGGATGAACGCAGTGCCCTTGTTTGGGTGTAGGGCCTGATCAGAGCCTGAAGATACGGAGGTGCCGTTCCCCTCGCAGCTCCGTAGGCAAGCACCATGGTCTTGTAGAGGATGCGAGCTTCAACTGGAAGCCAGTGGAGAGAGCGGAGGAGCGGGGTGACGTGAGAGAACTTGGGAAGGTTGAACACCAGACGGGCTGCGGCGTTCTGGATGAGTTGTAGGGGTTTAATGGCACAGGCAGGGAGCCCAGCCAACAGCGAGTTGCAGTAATCCAGACGGGAGATGACAAGTGCCTGGATTAGGACCTGCGCCGCTTCCTGTGTGAGGCAGGGTCATACTCTGCGAATGTTGTAGAGCATGAACCTACAGGATCGGGTCACCGCCTTGATGTTAGTGGAGAACGACAGGGTGTTGTCCAGGGTCACGCCAAGGTTCTTAGCACTCTGGGAGGAGGACACAATGGAGTTGTCAACCGTGATGGCGAGATCATGGAACGGGCAGTCCTTCCCCGGGAGGAAGAGCAGCTCCGTCTTGCTGAGGTTCAGCTTGAGGTGGTGATCCGTCATCCACACTGATATGTCTGCCAGACATGCAGAGATGCGATTCACCACCTGGTTATCAGAAGGGGGAAAGGACAAGATGAATTGTGTGTCGTCTGCATAGCAATGATAGGAGAGACCATGTGAGGATATGACAGAGCCAAGTGACTTGGTGTATAGCGAGAATAGGAGAGGGCCTAGAAAAGAGCCCTGGGGACACCAGTGGTGAGAGCACGTGGTCCGGAGACAGATTCTCGCCACGCCACCTGGTAGGAGCGACCTGTCAGGTAGGACGCAATCCAAGCGTGGGCCGCGCCGGAGATGCCCAACTCGGAGAGGGTGGAGAGGAGGATCTGATGGTTCACAGTATCAAAGGCAGCAGATAGGTCTAGAAGGATGAGAGCAGAGGAGAGAGAGTTAGCTTTAGCAGTGCGGAGAGCCTCCGTGACACAGAGAAGAGCAGTCTCAGTTGAATGACCACTCTTGAAACCTGACTGATTTGGATCAAGAAGGTCATTCTGAGAGAGATAGCAGGAGAGCTGGCCAAGGACGGCACGTTCAAGAGTTTTGGAGAGAAAAGAAAGAAGGAATACTGGTCTGTAGTTGTTGACATCGGAGGGATCGAGTGTAGGTTCTTTCAGAAGGGGTGCAACTCTCGCTCTCTTGAAGACAGAAGGGACGTAGCCAGCGGTCAAGGATGAGTTGATGAGCGAGGTGAGGTAAGGGAGAAGGTCTCCGGAAATGGTCTGGAGAAGAGAGGAGGGGATAGGGTCAAGCGGGCAGGTTGTTGGGCGGCCAGCCGTCACAAGACGCGAGATTTCATCTGGAGAGAGAGGGGAGAAAGAGGTCAAAGCACAGGGTAGGGCAGTGTGAGCAGGACCAGCGGTGTCGTTTGACTTAGCAAACGAGAATCGGATGTCGTCGACCTTCTTTTCAAAATGGTCAACGAAGTCATCCGCAGAGAGGGAGGAGGGGGGGGAGGGGGAGGAGGATTCAGGAGGGAGGAGAAGGTGGCAAAGAGCTTCCTAGGGTTAGAGGCAGATGCTTGGAATTTAGAGTGGTAGAAAGTGGCTTTAGCAGCAGAGACAGAAGAGGAAAATGTAGAGAGGAGGGAGTGAAAGGATGCCAGGTCCGCAGGGAGGCGAGTTTTCCTCCATTTCCGCTCGGCTGCCCGGAGCCCTGTTCTGTGAGCTCGCAATGAGTCGTCGAGCCACGGAGCAGGAGGGGAGGACCGAGCCGGCCTGGAGGATAGGGGACATAGAGAGTCAAAGGATGCAGAAAGGGAGGAGAGGAGGGTTGAGGAGGCAGAATCAGGAGATAGGTTGGAGAAGGTTTGAGCAGAGGGAAGAGATGATAGGATGGAAGAGGAGAGAGTAACGGGAGAGAGAGAGCGAAGGTTGGGACGGCGCAATACCATCCGAGTAGGGGCAGAGTGAGAAGTGTTGGATGAGAGCGAGAGGGAAAAGGATACAAGGTAGTGGTCGGAGACTTGGAGGGGAGTTGCAATGAGATTAGTGGACGAACAGCATCTAGTAAAGATGAGGTCAAGTGTATTGCCTGCCTTGTGAGTAGGGGGGGAAGATGAGAGGGTGAGGTCAAAAGAGGAGAGGAGTGGAAAGAAGGAGGCAGAGAGGAATGAGTCAAAGGTAGACGTGGGGAGGTAAAGTCACCCAGAACTGTGAGAGGTGAGCCATCCTCAGGAAAGGAACTTATCAAGGCGTCAAGCTCATTGATGAACTCTCCAAGGGAACCTGGAGGGCGATAAATGATAAGGATGTTAAGCTTGAAAGGGCTGGTAACTGTGACAGCATGGAATTCAAAGGAGGCGATAGACAGATGGGTCAGGGGAGAAAGAGAGAATGTCCACTTGGGAGAGATGAGGATCCCAGTGCCACCACCCCGCTGACCAGAAGCTCTCGGGGTGTGCGAGAACACGTGGGCAGACGAGGAGAGAGCTGTAGGAGTAGCAGTGTTATCTGTGGTAATCCATGTTTCCGTCAGCGCCAAGAAGTCGAGGGACTGGAGGGTAGCATAGGCTGAGATGAACTCTGCCTTGTTGGCCGCAGACCGGCAGTTCCAGAGACTGCCGGAGACCTGGAACTCCACGTGGGTCATGCACGCTGGGACCACCAGGTTAGAGTGGCAGCGGCCACGCGGTGTGAAGCGTTTGTATGGCCTGTGCAGAGGGGAGAGAACAGGGATAGACAGACACATAGTTGACAGGCTACAGAAGAGGCTACGCTAATGCAAAGGAGATTGGAATGACAAGTGGACTACACGTCTCGAATGTTCAGAAAGTTAGCTTACGTTGCAAAAATCTTTTGACTAAAATGATTAAAATGATACAGTACTGCTGGCTGGTGAAGTAGGCTAGCTAGCAGTGGCTGCGTTGTTGACTTTGTTTGAAAGTGTAGCTGGCTAGGTAACCTCGATAGTTTCAGTGCTACACCTTATCATGATACAAAGGCAGCTATGTAGCTAGCTAACATAACACTAATCAAGACGTTCCTTTGTAATGTATTTAGTTTCTACAATGCTGCTCGTCGGTAATAGTTGGCTAGGTTTGGAAATGGCGAAAATAGCTGGCCAGCTAACCTCGATAATCACTCTAAACTACACAATTATCAAACTATGACAAACTATGACAAAGACAACTTATTGACTAAAATGACTAAAATGATACAGTACTGCTGGCTGGTAAAGTAGGCTAGCTAGCAGTGGCCGCGTTGTTGACTTTGTTTGAAAGTGTAGCTGGCCAGGTAACCTCGATAGCTTCAGTGCTACACCTTACAAGGCAACTATGTAGCTAGCTAACACAAGCTAACCTGGCTAGCTAACCTCGATAATTACTCTAAACTACACAATTATCTTAGATACAAAGACAGCAAAGACAACTATGTAGCTAGCTAACACTACACTAATCAAATCGTTCCGTTGTAATGTATTAGTTTCTACAGTGCTGCTAGTCGGTAGAAGTTGGCTAGCTCGCTAGCAGTTGTTGACTAAGTAGGAGAACGGTGGCGCGGCGGACGAAGACAGCTGGCTAGCTAACCTCGATAATTACTCTAAACTACACAATTATCAAACTATGACAAACTATGACAAAGACAACTTATTGACTAAAATGACTAAAATGATACAGTACTGCTGGCTGGTAAAGTAGGCTAGCTAGCAGTGGCCGCGTTGTTGACTTTGTTTGAAAGTGTAGCTGGCCAGGCAACCTTAGGTCTCTCTTTATGTAGTGTTGTTGTGTCTCTCTTGTTGTGGTGTGTTTTGTCCTATATTTTTATTTTATTTTTAATCCCAGGCCACCGTCCCCGCAGGAGGCCTTTTGCTTTTTGGTAGGCCGACATTGTAAATAATAATTTGTTCTTAACTGACTTGCCTAGTTAAATAAAGGTGAAATCAAAAAAAGATATACAAAAAATTGTACTGCAGCTCTACGTACTGTATGGTTTGATACTTAACGTAATATTTTCAACAATAATACAAGATGTTATGTAATAATAAGCAGCAACAACAGTTTGAATGAAAAAATCTCCTTCTCCACATTTACCATCATGGCTGCCTCTTTCCTTCATGAAGTTAACACATGCAACACACCCTCTAGACTTAAGCTGCTATCATTTCATCAGAGATCATATATGGTCGATTCACACGAGCCAGGAGAAAGTTTATAGTTGCTCACGTTCATTATAACATATCAAAGTTTATTCACATTCATACACTTTTTTACTAAACCTACTTTGTTGTTGCCAACAAAAAGTATTTCCCCCAGTGAGTAATGATGGGTTGCTCCTACGCCCTTGTGTGTGAAAGATCAAATTGATTATAACTATAGTATTTGAGGTGCTGGCAAAGTATCGTTTGATCAAAAAGAAGACAAAACATTTTCTACAAATTTTCCCAGGGTTAAAACAAACTGGATACAGAGCACATAGGTGATTCATGTAAAAACACATTTGCTGCATTATTACACATCCACCCATGTGAACTAATAAAAATGTACAAAGCTGGTATCAGACACTATAAACTAACACACCAAGACTCCATAAAACGGTGATGTGAAAAGTATTGGAGTGTAACACGATATAACCCACATCAACACCAACAGAGGGAAATGGAATTAAGAGTTCGGCTAGGGGTTCTGGAACCTCGACAAAACACTAGAACATCAGAACACTGTGAAGAGATACATTACACGTCTGTCTCTCTGGAGAGACGACCCAGGAGGAGGTTTTGAGCTTGTCTGGGAAAAGGTTGTATGTTGGACCACAGAAAACCCAATTCAATCCAACTCTGAGATCTACTGCTATTGATGCTATTGTCTTTTTGAATGTATTTTCTCTCACTAAGCTGTGTAGAGACACAATGGCGATGACGGAATCACTGGATAGTTTACGGACAACCGTCCAACGGCCGTAGTGTTCACTGCTCTGTGTGTGTGTGTGTGTGTGTGCGTGCGTGCGTGCGTGTATGCAGATGATTGTGTATGCGTGCACGTGTGTATGTATGTATGTATGTGTGTCCAAGCTAACTGTCCAGAACCTGGGATCTGGGTCCATTCTCCACACCCTCTCAGATTCCCAGTGTGTCGAGGCTCTGATTGCTTCACTAAGACCCTCAGGCTCTATGAAGGTACAGTTCTGTCCTACAACAGTACATCTGATATGGGTTATTTGCCATAGGGCTGTTTTGACCACAACCCCCAAGCCTGTGTTGTCTAAGAACCCAATACTGTACTTCCTCCATAAGCTCTTGTTATGGAACGGAATGCAGATATTTATTGTCCAGTTTTAAATGTTTGGTCTCTCAGCGGAAAGTACTGGCTACTTAATAGGTTTATATAGCCTCATACTTGTTCAGAGGCAGAGGGGGAAGCATTTCCTTCAAACAGGCTTTCCGAGGCCAAATAAACCAAATGTGAGGATTGGAAGAGAATTATGTCACCAAAGGATACATGGTAGATTACTACAATAAATTGTCACACGGATGATATATAGATGATACAGTATATAGAGGATATATAGATGATATAGTATATAGATTATATATAGATGATATATAGATGATAGAGTATATAGATTATACATAGATGATATATAGATGATACAGTATATAGATTATATATACAGTGAGGGAAAAAAGTATTTGATCCCCTGCTGATTTTGTACGTTTGCCCACTGACAAAGAAATTATCAGTCTATAATTTTAATGGTAGGTTTATTTGAACAGTGAGAGACAGAATAACAACAAAAAAATCCAGAAAAACGCATGTCAAAAATGTTATGAATTGATTTGCATTTTAATGAGGGAAATAAGTATTTGACCCCCTCTCAATCAGAAAGATTTCTGGCTCCCAGGTGTCTTTTATACAGGTAACGAGCTGAGATTAGGAGCACACTCTTAAAGGGAGTGCTCCTAAACTCAGTTTGTTACCTGTTTAAAATCGGACACCGCGATTGCATAAAGGAGTTCTGTATCTATAATTCTTAAAATAATTGTTATGTTTTTTGTCAACGTTTATCGTGAGTAATTTAGTAAATTCACCGGAAGTTTTCGGTGGGTATGCTAGTTCTGAATGTCACATGCTAATGTAAAAAGCTGGTTTTTGATATAAATATGAACTTGATTGAACAAAACATGCATGTATTGTATAACATAATGTCCTAGGAGTGTCATCTGATGAAGATCATCAAAGGTTAGTGCTGCATTTAGCTGTGGTTTTGGTTTTTGTGACATATATGCTAGCTTGAAAAATGGGTGTGTGATTATTTCTGGCTGGGTACTCTCCTGACATAATCTAATGTTTTGCTTTCGTTGTAAAGCCTTTTTGAAATCGGACAATGTGGTTAGATAAAGGAGAGTCTTGTCTTTAAAATGTTGTAAAATAGTCATATGTTTGAAAAATTGAAGTTTTTGCATTTTTTAGGTATTTGTATTTCGCGCCACGCTCTACCATTGGATATTGGTGAGGCGTTCCGCTAGCGGAACGTCTGTCCCTAACAGGTTAATCGAAAACAGAGGATCTCTGCTGTAACGTGACATTTTCTAAGGCTCCCATAGGCTCTCAGAAGGCGCCAGAACGTTGAATGATGACTCTGCAGTCCCTGGCTGAAAAACAGTAGCGCATTTGGATAGTGGTTGATCTGAGAACAATGACACGGGAGGACGCATGCACGTGAAGAGTCCATTTTCTTCTTTCAGTCGTTGAACAAAAACAACGTCTCCCAGTCGGAATATTATCGCTATTTTAAGAGAAAAATCGCATACAAATTTATTTTAAACAGCGTTTGACATGCTTCGAAGTACGGTAATGGAATATTTTGAATTTTTTGTCACGACATGCGTCCGCACGTCACCGTTCGGATAGGGACCTGAACACACGGATAAAACAGAGGATATTTGAACATAACTATGGATTATTTTGAACCAAAACAACATTTGTCCTGGGAGTGCATTCTGACGAAGAACAGCAAAGGTAATCCAATTTTTCTTATAGTAATTCTGAGTTTAGTGAACGCCAAACTTGGTGGGTGTCAAATTAGCTAGCCTGTGATGGCGAGCTATCTACTCAGAATATTGCAAAATGTGCTTTTGCCGAAAAGCTATTTTAAAATCTGACACCGCGATTGCATAAAGGAGTTCTGTATCTATAATTCTTAAAATAATTGTTATGTTTTTTGTCAACGTTTATCATGAGTAATTTAGTAAATTCACCGGAGGTTTTCGGTATGTTTGCTAGTTCTGAACGTCACATGCTAATGTAAAAAGCTGGTTTTTGATATAAATATGAACTTGATTGAACAAAACATGCATGTATTGTATAAGATAATGTCCTAGGAGTGTCATCTGATGAAGATCATCAAAGGTTAGTGCTGCATTTAGCTGTGGTTTTGGTTTTTGTGACATTATATGCTAGCTTGAAAAATGGGTGTGTGATTATTTCTGGCTGGGTACTCTCCTGACATAATCTAATGTTTTGCTTTCGTTGTAAAGCCTTTTTGAAATCGGACAATGTGGTTAGATAAAGGAGAGTCTTGTCTTTAAAATGTTGTAAAGTAGTCATATGTTTGAGAAATTTAAGTAATAGTATTTTTAAGGTTTTTGAATATCGCGCCACTCGATTCCACTGGCTGTTGACTAGGTGGGACGATTTCGTCGAGAGAGGTTAAAATAGCTTTTCGGTGAAAGCACATTTTGCAATATTCTGAGTAGATAGCCTGGCCATCACGGCTAGTTATTTTGACACCTACCAAGTTTGGCACTCACCAAACTCAGATTTACTATAAGAAAAATTGAATTACCTTTGCTGTTCTTCGTCAGAATGCACTCCCAGGACTTCTACTTCAACACCCAATGTTGTTTTGGTTCCAAATAATCCATAGTTATATCCAAATAGCTCCGTTTTGTTTGTGCATTCAAATCACTATCCGAAGGGTGATGCGCCTGTGCGTTTCGTGACAAAAAAATTCAAAATATTCCATTACCGTACTTCGAAGCATGTCAAACGCTGTTTAAAATAAATTTTTATGCGATTTTTCTCGTAAAATAGCGATAATATTCCAACCGGGAGACGTTGTATCCGTTCAAACACTGAAAGAAGAAAATGGAGTCGTCAGACAGGGCACTTCCCATATAGAATCTTCTCAGGTTTTGGCCTGCCATATGAGTTCTGTTATACTCACAGACACCATTCAAACAGTTTTAGAAACTTTAGGGTGTTTTATATCCAAATCTACTAATTATATGCATATTCTAGTTTCTGGGCAGGAGTAATAACCAGATTAAATCGGGTACGTTTTTTATCCGGCCTTGAAAATACTGCCCCTATCCCAAACAGGATAAAAGACACCTGTCCACTGAAGCAATCAATCAATCAGATTCCAAACTCTCCACCATGTCCAAGACCAAAGAACTCTCCAAGGATGTCAGGGACAAGATTGTAGACCAACACAAGGCTGGAATGGGCTACAAGACCATCGCCAAGCAGCTTGGTGAGAAGGTGAGAACAGTTGGTGCGATTATTCGCAAATGGAAGAAACACAAAATAACTGTCAATCTCCCTCAGCCTGGGGCTCCATGCAAGATCTCACCTCGTGGAGTTGCAATGATCATGAGAACGGTGAGGAATCAGCCCAGAACTACACGGGAGGATCTTGTCAATGATCTCAAGGCAGCTGGGACCATAGTCACCAAGAAAACAATTGGTAACACACTACGCCGTGAAGGACTGAAATCCTGCAGCACCCGCAAGTTCCCCCTGCTGAAGAAAGCATATATACATGCCCGTCTGAAGTTTGCCAATGAACATCTGAATGATTCAGAGGACAACTGTGTGAAAGTGTTGTGGTCAGATGAGACCAAAATGGAGCTCTTTGGCATCAACTCAACTCGCCGTGTTTGGAGGAGGACGAATGCTGCCTATGACCCCAAGAACACCATCCCCACCGTCAAACATGAAGGTGAAAACATTATGCTTTGGGGGTGTTTTTCTGCTAAGGGGACAGGACAACTTCACCGCATCAAAGGGACAATGGACGGGGCCATTTACCGTCAAATCTTTGGTGAGAACTTCCTTCCCTCAGCCAGGGCATTGAAAATGGGTCGTGGATTGGTATTCCAGCATGACAATGACCCAAAACACACAGCCAAGGCAACAAAGGAGTGGCTCAAGAAGAAGCACGTTAAGATCCTGGAGTGGCCTAGCCAGTCTCCAGACCTTAATCCCATAGAAAATCTGTGGAGGGAGCTGAAGGTTTGAGTTGTCAAACATCAGCCTCGAAACCTAATGACTTGGAGAAGATCTGCAAAGAGGAGTGGGACAAAATCCCTCCTGAGATGTGTGCAAACCTGGTGGCCAACTACAAGAAACGTCTGACCTCTGTGATTGCCAAAAAGGGTTTTGCCACTAAGTACTAAGTCATGTTTTGCAGATGGGTCAAATACTTATTTCCCTCATTAAAATGCAAATCAATTCATAACATTTTTGACATGCGTTTTCTGGACTTTTTTGTTGTTATTCTGTCTCTCACTGTTCAAATAAACCTACCATTAAAATTATAGACTGATAATTTCTTTGTCAGTGGGCAAACGTACAAAATCAGCAGGGGATCAAATACTTTTTTCCCTCACTGTTGATGATATATAGATGATACAGTATATAGATTATATATAGATGATACAGTATATAGATGATATATAGATGATACAGTATATAGACTATATATAGATGATATATAGATGATACAGTATATAGATTATATATAGATGATACAGTATATAGATAATATATAGATGATATATAGATGATATACTGATGATACAGTATATAGATAATATATAGATGATACAGTATATAGATTATATATAGATGATACAGTATATGTATCGTGGTGGTGTGGAGGCTGTGCTTTGGCAAAGTGGGTGGGGTTATATCCTACCTGTTTGGCCCTGTCCGGGGGTTTCATCGGATGGGGCCACAGTGTCTCCTGACCCCTCCTGTCTCAGCCTCCAGTATTTATGCTGCAGTAGTTTATGTGTCGGGGGGCTTGGGTCAGTCTGTCACATCTGGAGTATTTCTCTTGTCTTTTCCGGTGTCCTGTGTGAATTTAAATATGCTCTCTCTAATTCTCTCTTTCTCTTTCTTTCTTTCTCTCTCGTAGGACCTGAGCCTTAGGACCATGCCTCAGGACTACCTGGCTTGATGACTCCTTGCTGTCCCCAGTTCACCTGGCCGTGCTGCTGCTCCAGTTCCAACTGTTCTGCCTGCAGCTATGGAACCCTGACCTGTTCACCGGACGTGCTACCTGTCCCAGAACTGTTGTCCCAGACCTGCTGGAACCCTGACCTATTCACCGGACGTGCTACCTGTCCCAGACCTGCTGTTTTCAACTCTCTAGAGCAGGGGTGTCAAACTCATTTTAGCTCAGGGGCCACATGGAGGAAAATCTATTCCCAAGTGGGCCGGACCGGTAAAATCATGGTATATATAACTTAAAAACAACAACTTCAGATTGTTTTCTTTGTTTTAATACGATCAACATAAAACATAAAGCTGGAGCCTGAGGACAGTGTGTCCACAATAGTACAAGCACAACATCACTATTAATCATAAAACACCTCAAGTTTATTTGAAAATTCTAAAGAAAAAGAACACACAAACACACAATGCCTCAGTGATTCACATAAGTATATCAGGGTGTCTCATGCAGCACTTTAAGTGGGGTTGCATAGTTTATTTGACTCCTGATACCTGGCATCTTTTAGCTTTCACCAGCGCATCAATATCAGGCGTCACATCCTGAGTGGCAGCCAACTTCAGGATGTGATTCAAGTGCTTGTGCGTGAGCCTTGAGCGCAGCTTTGTTTTATTTATGCTCATTACAGAGAAAACTTGCTCACAAAGATATGTGGTTCCAAACATGCACAACAGTTTTGCAGCGAGGGCTGTCAAGTTGGGGTAACCTGGCAAGAGATTCTGATAAAATGTGTCCAAGCCAGCTGCGGCAAATTTGCCCTTCATATCCGAGTCACACTGCAAGTCTATTATTTCAAGTTGGATGCTGACGGGCAGATCAGAGGGATTCACGGTGAATGGCGAGCAAAAAACGTTGAAGTCCTTCTCCAGTTCACCAAAAATCTGAAAGCGTTGCTCAAACTCCCGTAACAGTGCCGTTATTTTATCTTTGAACCGCTTCATGTCTGCCACTTGTTGGGTCGCGCACACATTTTTCAGACAGGGGAAGTGAGCTGCATCACCACCGGCGAGTTGCGTCTCCCACAATGACAGCTTCAACTTGAAAGAACGTATGCTGTCATAATACTGCGTGACGACTTTGTTGCGCCTTTGCAGCTGTTTGTTCAAGTTATTCAGGTGCTCTGTAACATCCACCATAAATGCAAGGTCCTGCATCCATTCTGCGGAATGAAATTCTAACACTGGTTTGCCCTTTTCTTCCATGAACTGTTCAATTTCTTCTCGTAAATCAAAGAAACGCCTAAGCACAGCACCTCGGCTTAACCATCTTACCTCAGTGTGGTATGGCAGGCCATGGATGTGGTCTTTCTCTCTGAGAAGGCTGTCAAACTGATGGTGATTCAGGCTTCTGGATCGGATGAAATTAACAGTTTGGATGACCACCTTCATGACGTTATCCATCTTTAATGACTTGCAACACAAAGCCTCCTGGTGCAAAATACAGTGAAAAGTCCAAAAATCACATCCTCCATTTGCAGATTGCACTTTCTCTCTGAACTTTGTCACAACGCCTGCTTTTTCCCGATCATTGAGGGCGCGCCATCTGTAGCCAGGCTGACAGCGCGGGACCAGTCCACTCCGACCCTGTCCAGCGCGCCGACGAGTGCGGTGAAAATATCAGCTGCTGTCGTTGTATCTGTCATCGGCACCAACTCCACCAACTCCTCGGTGACGGTCAATGTGTCATCAACTCCGCGGATGAAAATGGCCAGTTGTGCAACATCTGTAATGTCCGTGCTTTCATCAATTACAACTGAAAACCCAATAAATGACTTTACTTTTTGCTTCAACTGGCTGTCCAAATCCACTGAAAGATCGGAAATCCTGTCTGCAACTGTTTCTTGTCAGGCTGATATTTGCAAAAGCCTGGCGCTTTTCAGGGCACACAATCTCCGCTGCCTTTATCATGCATGTTTTTACAAATTCACCCTCACTAAATGGTTTTGAAGCCACTGCGATTTCATTAGCAATGAGGTAGCTAGCTTTCACTGCAGCGTCACTGATGTCTCGGCTGTGAGTAAACACAGACTGCTGTTTCTTCAGACCCGCCAACAGTTCATTCACCTTCTCTCTTCTCCACTGTCCTTGAAAGTTGTCATATTTGTCGGCATGAAGACTCACATAGTGGCGACGAAGGTTATACTCTTTCAGCACTGCAACATGCTGTGAACACACCAAACATACAGCTTTCCCACTCAATTCCGTGAATAAATAGGAGGATGACCAGTTTTCTTGGAACACTCTGCGTCCACTTTTCTCTTTTTTGACAGAGACATATTGGGGCAATGAGGGTGCCAAAGCACAAAATGTTAAAAGTAGAAGCCGTAATAAATATCGCGGGCAAAACAAAGTAGCTCATCCGGACTGGCTGCACTTGCTTGACCTACTTGCTCTGCTCCGTTATAAACGGTTTGCTTGCTTAACACAATTGCTATTGCGCCATCCAGTGGACGCAATTGGAACAGCAGTTTATTTTATTGAAAAATTGCAGCTCATTTTTATACTTTACAAAATCATCTTGCGGGCCGGATTAACCCCCTTTGCGGGCCCGGACGTTTGACACCCCTGCTCTAGAGACAGCAGGAGCGGTAGAGATACTCTCAAAGATCGGCTATGAAAAAGTCAACTGACACTTACTCTTGTGTTACTGACTTGTTGCACCTTCGACAACTACTATGATTATTATTATTTGACAATGCTGGTCATTTATGAACATTTGAACATCTAGGCAATGTGCTGTTATAATCTCCACCCGGCACAGCCAGAAGAGGACTGGCCACCCTTCATAGCCTGGTTCCTCTCTAGGTTTCTTCCTAGGTTTTGGCCTTTCTAGGGAGTTTTTCCTAGCCACCGTGCTTCTACACCTGCATTGCTTGCTGTTTGGGGTTTTAGGCTGGGTTTCTGTACAGCACTTTGTGACATCAGCTGATGTAAGAAGGGCTATATAAATACATTTGATTTGATTTGATATGATATATAGATAATATATAGATGATACAGTATATAGGTGATATATAGATTACATAAATATGATATATAGATGATATATAGATGATACAGTATATAGATAATATAAAGATGATAGAGTATATAGATGACATATAGATGATATATAGATGATACAGTATATAGATGACATATAGATGATAGAGTATATAGATAATATATAGATGATATATAGATGATACAGTATATAGATGACATATAGATGATACAGTATATAGATTATATATAGATGATACAGTATATAGATTATATATAGATGATACAGTATATAGATTATATATAGATGAAACAATAAATATATGCTATATAGAAACAGTATATAAATTAATATATATATGATATATAGATGATACAGTATTTAGAGGATATATATATGATACAGTATATAGATAATATATAGATGATACATTATATAGATTATATATAGATGACACAGTATATAAATGATATATAGATGATACAGTATATAGATAATATATAGATGATACAGTAGCAAGATTATATATAGATGATACAGTATATAGAGGATATATTTATGGTACAGTATATAGATTATATATAGATTATACAGTATGTAGATTATATATAGGTGATACAGTATATAGATTATATAGATTATATATAGATGATACAGTATATAGATTATATATAGATCAAACAATAAATATATGATATATAGATACGGTATATAAATTAATATATATATATGATATATTGATGATACACTATATAGATTATATATAGATGAAACAATAAATATATGATATATAGATACGGTGTATAAATTAATATATATATATGATATATAGATGGTACAGTATATAGATAATATGTAAATGAAACAGTATATATAATAAATAGATGATTCAGTATATATATATTATATAGATGATACATTATATAGATGATATATAGATGATACAGTATATAAATAATATGTCAGATGATATATAGATGATACAGTATATTGACTCTCAGACCATGAGAAACAAGATTCTCTGGTCTGATGAAACCAAGATTGAACTCTTTGGCCTGAATGCCAAGCGTCACGTCTGGAGGAAACCTGGCACCATCCCTACTGTGGTGGCAGCATCATGCTGTGGGGGTGTTTTCAGCGGCAGGGACTGGGAGACTAGTCAGGATAGAGGCACGTGATATTTTTGCTTTGTCATTATGGGGTATTGTGTTTAGAATTTTATTCTAAAATTTTATCAATTTTAGAATAAGACTGTAACCCAACAAAATGTGGAAAAGGGGTCTGAATACTTTCTGATGGCACTTTAGATGTTGTAAATGTATTAACACCTGGTACTTGCAGGAGAGTTTAGTATAGTTTAGTAGTGTATAAATAAGTATAGTTTAGTAGTGTATAGTTCAGTCTAGTATAGTTTAGTAGTGTATAAATTAGTATAGTTTAGTAGTGTATAGTTTATTATAGTTTAGTATAGTTTAGTAGTGTATAGTTTAGTATAGTTTAGTAGTGTATAGGTTAATATAGTTTAGTAGGGTATAGTCCAGTATAGTTTAGTATAGCTAAGTAGTGTATAGTTTAGTATAGTTTAGTGATGTATAGTGTAGTATAGTTTATAAGTGTATAAATTAGTATAGTTTAGTAGTGTATAGTATAGTCTAGTATAGTTTAGTAGTGTATAAATTAGTAAAGTTTAGTAGTGTATAGTTTAGTATAGTTTAGTAGTGTATAGGTTAATATAGTTTAGTAGGGTATAGTATAGTTTAGTATAGTTAAGTAGTGTATAGTTTAGTATAGTTTAGTGGTGTATAGTGTAGTATAATATAGTAGTGTATAGTTTATTATAGGTTAGTGTAGTTTAGTAGTGTATAGGTTAGTATAGTTTAGTAGTGTATAGTCTAGTATAGTTTAGTATAGTTAAGTAGTGTATAGTTTAGTATAGTTTAGTAGTGTATAGTTTAGTATAGTTTAGTAGTGTATAGTTTAGTATAGGTTAGTAGTGTATAGTTTAGTATAGTTAAGTAGTGTATAGTTTAGTATAGTTTAGTAGTGTATAGTTTAGTATAGGTTAGTAGTGTATAGTTTAGTATAGTTTAGAATAGTTTAGCGGTGTATAGTTTAGTAGAGTTTAGTATAGTTTAGTGGTGCATAGTTTAGTATAGTTTAGTATAGTTTAGTATGGTTTAGTTTAGTATAGTTTAGTACAGGTTGGTATAGTTTGGTAGTGTACAGTTTAGTTTAGATGAGTATAGTTTAGTATAGCTTGGTAGTGTATAGTTTAGTACAGTCTAGTATTGTTTAGTATAGTCGAGTAGTGTATAGTTTAGTTTAGTATAGTTTAGTTTAGTATAGATTAGTATAGTTTAGTATGGTTTAGTTTAGTATAGTTTAGTATGGTTTATTTTAGTGTAGTTTGGTAGTGTATAGTTTAGCATAGTTTAGTAGTGTATAGTCTGGTATAGTTTAGTATAGTGTAGTAGTGTATAGTGTAGTATAGTTTAGTAGTGTATAGTTTAGTATAGTTTAGTAGTGTATAGTTTAGTATAGTTTAGTAGTGTATAGTTTAGTATAGTTTAGTAGTGTATAGTTTAGTATAGTTTACTATAGTTTAGTATAGTTTAGTAGTGTATAGTTTAGTATAGTTTAGTATAGTTTAGTAGTGTATAGTTTAGTATAGTTTAGTAGTGTATAGTTTAGTATCGTTTAGCAGTGTATAGTTTAGTATAGTTTAGTAGTGTATAGTTTAGTATAGTTTAGTATAGTTTAGTAGTGCATAGTTTGGTATAGTTTAGTATAGTTCAGTATGGTTTAGTTTAGTATAGTTTAGTATAGGTTGGTATAGTTTAGTAGTGTACAGTTTAGTATAGTTTAGTATAATTTAGTAGTGTACAGTTTAGTATAGTTTAGTATAGTTTAGTATGGTTTATTTGAGTATAGTTTAGTAGTGTATAGTTTAGTTTAGTATAGTATAGTTTAGTTTAGTATAGTTTAGTATAGTTTAGTGTAGTTTAGTACGGTCGTGAACGGCTTAGTATAGCTTAGTATAGTTTAGTATAGTTTAGTATAGTTTAGTATAGTTCAGTGCAGTTTAGTGGTGTATAGTTTAGTATAGTTTAGTAGTGTATAGTTTAGTACGGTCGAGTACGGTTCAGTATAGTTTAGTAGTGTATAGTTTAGTACGGTCGTGTACGGCTTAGTATAGCTTAGTATAGTTTAGTATAGTTTAGTATAGTTTAGTATAGTTCAGTGCAGTTTAGTGGTGTATAGTTTAGTATAGTTTAGTACGGTCGAGTACGGTTCAGTATAGTTTAGTATAGTTTAGTATAGTTTAGTATAGTTCAGTTTAATATAGTTTAGTATAGTTTAGTATGTGCCATTGCATTATGAATGTGAAGCTCTCACATTTTCCATCTCATTTACAAGACGAAGCCCTGTTCCAATCAGGAAACAATCACCCACCTCCCTTCCCAATCACACACCTCCCTTCCCAATCACACACCTCCCTTCCCAATCACACACCTCCCTTCCCAATCACACACCTCCCTTCCCAATAACACACCTCCCTTCCCAATCACACACCTCCCTTCTCAATCATACATCCCTTCCCAATCACACACCTCCCTTCCCAATAACACACCTCCCTTCCCAATAACACACCTCCCTGCATAATCACACACCTCCCTGCATAATCACACACCTCCCTGCATAATCACACAACTCCCTGCATAATCACACACCTCCCTTCCCAATCACACACCTCCCTTCCCAATCACACACCTCCCTTCCCAATCACTCACCTCCCTTCCCAATCACTCACCTCCCTTCCCAATCACACACCTCCCTTCCCAATCACACACCTCCCTTCCCAATCACACACCTCCCTTCCCAATCACACACCTACCTTCCCGATCTCACACCTCCCTTCCCAATCACACATCTCCCTTCCCAATCACTCACCTCCCTGCCCAATCACACACCTCCCTTCCCAATCACACACCTCCCTTCCAAAATCACACACCTCCCTGCCTAATAATACATCTCCCTTCCCAATCACACACCTACCTTCCCAATCACACACCTCCCTTCCCAATCACACACCTCCCTTCCAAAATCACACACCTCCCTGCCTAATAACACACCTCCCTTCCAAAACCACACACCTCCCTGCCTAATAACACACCTCCCTTCCCAATCACACACCTCCCTTCCAAATCACACACCTCCCTGCCCAAATCACACACCTCCCTTCCTAAACACACACCTCCCTGCCCAATCACACACCTCCCTGCCCAATCACACCCCTCCCTGCCCAATCACACACCTCCCTGCCCAATCACACACCTCCCTTCCCAATCACACACCTCCCTTCCCAATCACACACCTCCCTTCC
>NC_042985.1:1053630-1063630 GCF_901001165.1 Salmo trutta | reverse complement strand
TCAACACATAACGAGAGCAGTGACACCTCTATTCACCTGGTGACGTCTTCCAGACTCTCAACACATAACGGGGGCAGTGACACCTCTATTCACCTGACAACGTCTTCCAGACTCTCAACACATAACAGGAGCAGTGACACCTCTATTCACCTGGTGACGTCTTCCAGACTCTCAACACATAACGGGGGCAGTGACACCTCTATTCACCTGACAACGTCTTCCAGACTCTCAACACATAACGGAGCAGTAACACCTCTATTCACCTGGTGACGTCTTCCAGACTCTCAACACATAACGGGGCAGTGACACCTCTATTCACCTGGTGACGTCTTCCAGACACTCAACACATAACGGGGGCAGTGACACCTCTATTCACCTGGTGACGTCTTCCAGACTCTCAACACATAACGGGGCAGTGACACCTCTATTCACCTGGCGACGTCTTCCAAACTCTCAACACATAACGGGGGCAGTGACACCTCTATTCACCTGACAACGTCTTCCAGACTCTCAACACATAACGGGGGCAGTGACACCTCTATTCACCTGGTGACGTCTTCCAGACTCTCAACACATAACGGGGCAGTGACACCTCTATTCACCTGGTGACGTCTTCCAGACTCTCAACACATAACGGGAGCAGTGACACCTCTATTCACCTGGTGACGTCTTCCAGACTCTCAACACATAACGGGAGCAGTGACACCTCTATTCACCTGGTGACGTCTTCCAGACTCTCAACACATAACGGGGCAGTGACACCTCTAATCACCTGGTGACGTCTTCCAGACTCTCAACACATAACGGGAGCAGTGACACCTCTATTCACCTGATGACGTCTTCCAAACTCTCAACACATAACGTTAGCAGTGACACCTCTATTCACCTGACAACGTCTTCCAGACTCTCAACACATAACAGGAGCAGTGACACCTCTATTCACCTTGTGACGTCTTCCAGACTCTCAACACATAACGGGGCAGTGACACCTCTATTCACCTGACAACGTCTTCCAGACTCTCAACACATAACGGGTCAGTGACACCTCTATTCACCTGGTGACGTCTTCCAGACTCTCAACACATAACGGGGGCAGTGACACCTCTATTCACCTGGTGACGTCTTCCAGACTCTCAACACATAACGGGGGCAGTGACACCTCTATTCACCTGACAACATCTTCCAGACTCTCAACACATAACGGGGGCAGTGACACCTCTATTCACCTGGTGACGTCATCCAGACTCTCAACACATAACGGGGGCAGTGACACCTCTATTCACCTGACAACGTCTTTCAGACTCTCAACACATAACGGGGCAGTGACACCTCTAGTCACCTGACAACGTCTTCCAGACTCTCAAAACATAACGGGAGCAGTGACACCTCTATTCACCTGACAACGTCTTCCAGACTCTCAACACATAACGGGGGCAGTAACACCTCTTTTCACCTGGTGACGTCTTCCAGACTCTCAACACATAACGGGGGCAGTGACACCTCTATTCACCTGACAACGTCTTCCAGACTCTCAACACATAACAGGAGCAGTGACACCTCTATTCACCTGGTGACGTCTTCCAGACTCTCAACACATAACGGGGGCAGTGACACCTCTATTCACCTGACAACGTCTTCCAGACTCTCAACACATAACGGAGCAGTAACACCTCTATTCACCTGGTGACGTCTTCCAGACTCTCAACACATAACGGGGCAGTGACACCTCTATTCACCTGGTGACGTCTTCCAGACTCTCAACACATAACGGGGGCAGTGACACCTCTATTCACCTGGTGACGTCTTCCAGACTCTCAACACATAACGGGGCAGTGACACCTCTATTCACCTGGCGACGTCTTCCAAACTCTCAACACATAACGGGGGCAGTGACACCTCTATTCACCTGACAACGTCTTCCAGACTCTCAACACATAACGGGGGCAGTGACACCTCTATTCACCTGGTGACGTCTTCCAGACTCTCAACACATAACGGGAGCAGTGACACCTCTATTCACCTGGTGACGTCTTCCAGACTCTCAACACATAACGGGAGCAGTGACACCTCTATTCACCTGACAACGTCTTCCAGACTCTCAACACATAACGGGGCAGTGACACCTCTATTCACCTGACGACGTCTTCCAGACTCTCAACACATAACGGGAGCAGTGACACCTCTATTCACCTGCTGACGTCTTCCAGACTCTCAACACATAACGGGGGCAGTGACACCTCTATTCACCTGGTGACGTCTTCCAGACTCTCAACACATAACGGGGCAGTGACACCTCTATTCACCTGGTGACGTCTTCCAGACTCTCAACACATAACGGGAGCAGTGACACCTCTATTCACCTGGTGACGTCTTCCAGACTCTCAACACATAACGGGAGCAGTGACACCTCTATTCACCTGGTGACGTCTTCCAGACTCTCAACACATAACGGGGCAGTGACACCTCTAATCACCTGGTGACGTCTTCCAGACTCTCAACACATAACGGGAGCAGTGACACCTCTATTCACCTGACGACGTCTTCCAAACTCTCAACACATAACGTTAGCAGTGACACCTCTATTCACCTGACAACGTCTTCCAGACTCTCAACACATAACAGGAGCAGTGACACCTCTATTCACCTTGTGACGTCTTCCAGACTCTCAACACATAACGGGGCAGTGACACCTCTATTCACCTGACAACGTCTTCCAGACTCTCAACACATAACGGGTCAGTGACACCTCTATTCACCTGGTGACGTCTTCCAGACTCTCAACACATAACGGGGGCAGTGACACCTCTATTCACCTGGTGACGTCTTCCAGACTCTCAACACATAACGGGGGCAGTGACACCTCTATTCACCTGACAACATCTTCCAGACTCTCAACACATAACGGGGGCAGTGACACCTCTATTCACCTGGTGACGTCATCCAGACTCTCAACACATAACGGGGGCAGTGACACCTCTATTCACCTGACAACGTCTTCCAGACTCTCAACACATAACGGGGCAGTGACACCTCTAGTCACCTGACAACGTCTTCCAGACTCTCAACACATAACGGGAGCAGTGACACCTCTATTCACCTGACAACGTCTTCCAGACTCTCAACACATAACGGGGGCAGTAACACCTCTATTCACCTGACAACGTCTTCCAGACTCTCAACACATAACGGGGGCAGTGACACCTCTATTCACCTGGTGACGTCTTCCAGACTCTCAACACATAACGTTAGCAGTGACACCTCTATTCACCTGACAACGTCTTCCAGACTCTCAACACATAACGGGGCAGTGACACCTCTATTCACCTGACAACGTCTTCCAGACTCTCAACACATAACGGAGCAGTGACACCTCTATTCACCTGACAACGTCTTCCAGACTCTCAACACATAACGGGGGCAGTGACACCTCTATTCACCTGACAACGTCTTCAAGACTCTCAACACATAATGGGAGCAGTGACACCTCTATTCACCTGGTGACGTCTTCCAGACTCTCAACACATAACGGGGGCAGTGACACCTCTATTCACCTGACAACGTCTTCCAGACTCTCAACACATAACGGGGCAGTGACACCTCTATTCACCTGACAACGTCTTCCAGACTCTCAACACATAACGGGGGCAGTGACACCTCTATTCACCTGGTGACGTCTTCCAGACTCTCATCACATAACGGGGGCAGTGACACCTCTATTCACCTGACAACGTCTTCCAGACTCTCAACACATAACGGGGCAGTGACACCTCTATTCACCTGACAACGTCTTCCAGACTCTCAACACATAACGGAGCAGTGACACCTCTATTCAACAGGTGATGTCTTCCAGACTCTCAACACATAACGGGGGCAGTGACACCTCTATTCACCTGGTGACGTCTTCCAGACTCTCAACACATAACGGGGGCAGTGACACCTCTATTCACCTGACGACGTCTTCCAGACTCTCAACACATAACGGGAGCAGTGACACCTCTATTCACCTGACGACGTCTTCCAGACTCTCAACACATAACGGGGGCAGTGACACCTCTATTCACCTGGTGACGTCTTCCAGACTCTCAACACATAACGGGAGCAATGACACCTCTATTCACCTGACGACGTCTTCCAGACTCTCAACACATAACGGGGCAGTGACACCTCTATTCACCTGACGACGTCTTCCAGACTCTCAACACATAACGGGAGCAGTGACACCTCTATTCACCTGACGACGTCTTCCAGACTCTCAACACATAACGGGAGCAGTGACACCTCTATTCACCTGACGACGTCTTCCAGACTCTCAACACATAACGGGAGCAGTGACACCTCTATTCACCTGACGACGTCTTCCAGACTCTCAACACATAACGGGGGCAGTAACACCTCTATTCACCTGACAACGTCTTCCAGACTCTCAACACATAACGGGAGCAGTGACACCTCTATTCACCTGACTACGTCTTCCAGACTCTCAACACATAACGGGAGCAGTGACACCTCTATTCACCTGGTGACGTCTTCCAGACTCTCAACACATAACGGGGGCAGTGACACCTCTATTCACCTGGTGACGTCTTCCAGACTCTCAACACATAACGGGAGCAGTGACATCTCTATTCACCTGACAACGTCTTCCAGACTCTCAACACATAACGGGAGCAGTGACACCTCTATTCACCTGGTGACGTCTTCCAGACTCTCAACACATAACGGGGCAGTGACACCTCTATTCACCTGGTGACGTCTTCCAGACTCTCAACACATAACGGGGCAGTGACACCTCTATTCACCTGGTGACGTCTTCCAGACTCTCAACACATAACGGGGCAGTGACACCTCTATTCACCTGACAACGTCTTCCAGACTCTCAACACATAACGGGAGCAGTGACACCTCTATTCACCTGGTGACGTCTTCCAGACTCTCAACACATAACGGGGGCAGTGACACCTCTATTCACCTGGTGACGTCTTCCAGACTCTCAACACATAACGGGAGCAGTGACACCTCTATTCACCTGGTGACGTCTTCCAGACTCTCAACACATAACGGGGCAGTGACACCTCTATTCACCTGGTGACGTCTTCCAGACTCTCAACACATAACGGGGGCAGTAACACCTCTATTCACCTGACGACGTCTTCCAGACTCTCAACACATAACGGGGCAGTGACACCTCTATTCACCTGGTGACGTCTTCCAGACTCTCAACACATAACGGGGGCAGTGACACCTCTATTCACCTGGTGACGTCTTCCAGACTCTCAACACATAACGGGTCAGTGACACCTCTATTCACCTGACAACGTCTTCCAGACTCTCAACACATAACGGGGCAGTGACACCTCTATTCACCTGGTGACGTCTTCCAGACTCTCAACACATAACGGGAGCAGTGACACCTCTATTCACCTGACAACGTCTTCCAGACTCTCAACACATAACGGGGGCAGTGACACCTCTATTCACCTGGTGACGTCTTCCAGACTCTCAACACATAACGGGGGCAGTGACACCTCTATTCACCTGGTGACGTCTTCCAAACTCTCAACACATAACGTTAGCAGTGACACCTCTATTCACCTGACAACGTCTTCCAGACTCTCAACACATAACGGGGCAGTAACACCTCTATTCACCTGACAACGTCTTCCAGACTCTCAACACATAACGGGGGCAGTGACACCTCAATTCACCTGACAACGTCTTCCAGACTCTCAACACATAACGGGGCAGTGACACCTCTATTCACCTGGTGACGTCTTCCAGACTCTCAACACATAACGTTAGCAGTGACACCTCTATTCACCTGACAACGTCTTCCAGACTCTCAACACATAACGGGAGCAGTGACACCTCTATTCACCTGACGACGTCTTCCAGACTCTCAACACATAACGGGGCAGTAACACCTCTAGTCACCTGACAACGTCTTCCAGACTCTCAACACATAACGGGGCAGTGACACCTCTATTCACCTGACGACGTCTTCCAGTATCTCAACACATAACGGGGCAGTGACACCTCTATTCACCTGACGACGTCTTCCAGACTCTCAACACATAACGGGGACAGTGACACCTCTATTCACCTGACGACGTCTTCCAGACTCTCAACACATAACGGGGCAGTGACACCTCTATTCACCTGACGACGTCTTCCAGACTCTCAACACATAACGGGGCAGTGACACCTCTATTCACCTGACGACGTCTTCCAGACTCTCAACACATAACGGGGACAGTGACACCTCTATTCACCTGACGACGTCTTCCAGACTCTCAACACATAACGGGGCAGTGACACCTCTATTCACCTGACGACGTCTTCCAGACTCTCAACACATAACGGGGCAGTGACACCTCTATTCACCTGACGACGTCTTCCAGACTCTCAACACATAACGGGGGCAGTGACATCTCTATTCACCTGGTGACGTCTTCCAGACTCTCAACACATAACAGGAGCAGTGACACCTCTGTTCATCAGGTGCCTGGTAACGTCTTATCCTGGCCTAATAGCTGGTCCATCGCTAACCAAAAGAAAACGTGCTTTAGTGTTACTCACTTAACCTTCTGACTGATTCAGATGAGAGGGATAATACCGGTTAACCTCAGTAGTAGTTCCTTATACACAGTTCAGGGTTACTGATCGTCTGTTAAGCCACGTAGACAGACAGCATCTCACTGAGAGGGAGGCTAACCCACTAGTAAGGCTGGATTTACAGGGTCTGTTACATGATACCTGATGCTGTGTGAGTTAGTTTGGGTCTGTAACAGGGACTCTGAGAGGGAGGCTAACCCACTAGTAAGGCTGGATTTACAGGGTCTGTTACATGATACCTGATGCTGTGTGAGTTAGTTTGGTTCTGTAACAGGGACTCTGAGAGGGTCTGAGAGGGGGGCATTCCTCACACTAACCTCCAGAATGGCCCTAATGATGAGCTCAGTACAGTATGACATGGCTGTCTCTCAGTGGGAGTGTTCCCACGGTGGTCTGTACAAACAATCGTCGCAGGATTAAAACAACCAGCATATTAAAACATTCTCCTTCAACGTATGCTCCTCCAGCGTCTACTGTTTTTAAAATCTCATATGACACGTTTTAGTTCTGATTGTTTTAGTGAGAAAGAAATGTACAGCTGTAGGATTGTAATTTTTACCTTTATTTAACCAGTATTGTCGCAGGAAAATAATCCTGCAGCAACAGGATTTTAACGTTTAGTCTGTAATGTTGCTTGATCGGTGGATAGGCTATTAGCTGGACGACAGTAAGCTACATGAAAAGTGCAAAACTTTTAATATAACCGTTTGTTAGTGGGAGTTATCAGTGCTCTGATGTAAATCACAAAGCTCATCTGCATTTCCTGCAGGAAAATTCTCAGCAAAGAAAAAAAAGTAACAAATTAAGATCCCACATCAACTCTAACCCTAATCCGTTCATTCAGCCTGTACCTTTGCGTTAAAAAAAGTTGTCATTTCATCTAGCAAGATAACATTTAAAAAAAATGTATATATGCCATCCATGTTTCCTTAACAAAGGAATGTATGACAAGAATGTGTCACTACATCCACAGTGTTAATGCCACACAGGCTACCCCTCCATCAGGCTCAGTTGTGTCACACCAAACAGGATCCCCTCTCTCAAAGGTGTCACACAAAAACAGTCCCCCCCCCTCCCCTCTGTGTTGATATTTGCCTGCATCTGAAACAGTCTGATTACTCAAGCCATTTGTACTTAGCTATAAAATGTAGCAAAGCTGGGGACCACCAGGGGAGTGTCCAGACACCCACCCAGGGCTGAATCGTAGCTAACGCTACCTGCCAAAGCCAAACGTTACGTTAGCCAATCTGAGCTAAGTTTGCCCCAGACTGAGTGTCCCCAGGCCTGCTTCGTCACCTGCTGTCCCTGTTGCTCCATCTGGACTGAAGGGGGTCAGGCCTCAACCCTGTGTGGGTGTTCCTCACGCCTGTCTCTGTTTGGGACGCTTAGAGAGGGGATCCCAGAGGGGCCGGTCTCATGTATGAAAACAATGTGTCATCATCTAGTTCAGTGTGTGTGTGTGTGTGTGTGTGTGTGTGTGTGTGTGTGTGTGTGTGTGTGTGTGTGTGTGTGTGTGTGTGTGTGTGTGTGTGTGTGTGTGTGTGTGTGTGTGTGTGTGTCTGTGGGCGTCTGTGTGTGTGTGTGTGTGTGTGTGTGTGTGTGTGTGTGTGTGTGTGTGTGTGTGTGTGCGTATCTCAATCTTTCAGATGATGTCTTCTGAAAGCTAAACCGCCACACCAGATGGACAGATTACCCCTCACACGTATAAAAGGTGACAGACTTACTGCTGGTGGTAATGGAGATGAGTAGAGGAGCACAATAACATTCTGACCTACTAACAGTCTGGGCTATAGTTCACTATGGCTGATCCGCTACAGGAAGGGAATTGTCCAGGGGTCCTAGGGTTGACCAGGGGTCCTATGTTTGGCCAGGGGTCCTAGAGTTGAGCAGATCTCCTAGGGTTGACCAGGTGTTTGCCAGGGGTCCTTGAGTTGGCCAGGGGTTGGCCAGGGGTCCTAGGGTTGAGCAGATCTCCTAGGGTTGACCAGGTGTTTGCCAGGGGTCCTTGAGTTGGCCAGGGGTTGGCCAGGGGTCCTAGGGTTGGCCAGGGGTACTAGGGTTGGCCAGGGGTGTGTTGGCTAAAGGTTTCTATCAAACATGTTTGGAAGACGAAAAGAAAGTCAGCATCACAGAGTTCGTGGGTGGTTGGTGGGTGGGTGGTTGGTTTGTTGGTGGGTGGTTGGTTGGTTGGTTGTTTGGTTGCTGGGTGGTTGGTTGTTTGGTTGCTGAGTGGTTGGTTGTTTGGTTGCTGGGTGTTTGCTGGGTGGTTGGTGGGTGGGTGGTTTGTGCTTGCTGGGTGCTTGCTGGGTGGTTGGTGGGTGGTTGGTTGGTGGGTGGGTGGGTGGGTGGGTGGGTGGTTGGTTGGTTGGTTTGTGGGTGGGTGGTTGTTTGTTGGTTGGTGGGTGGTTGGTTCGTCAGTGGTTGGTTGGTTGGTGGGTGGTTGGTTTGTTGGTGTGTGGTTGGTGGGTGGGTGGTTGGTGGGTGGTTGGTTGGTTGGTGGATGGTTGATTGGTTTGTTGGTTGGTGGGTGGGTGGGTGGTTGGTTGGTAGGTGGTTGGTGGGTGGTTGGTTGGTTGTTTGGTTGCTGGGTGGGTGGTTGGTGGGTGGGTGGTTGGTTCGTTGGTGGGTGGGTTGGTTGGTGGGTGGTTGGTGGGTGGGTGGGTGGGTGGATGGTTGGGTGGTTGGTTCGTTGGTGGGGGGTTGGGTGGGTGGGTGGGTGGTTGGTTGTTAGGTAGATGGTGGGTGGTTGGTTGGTTGGTTCGCTGGTGGGTGGGTGGGTCGTTGGTGGGTGGTTGGTTCGTTGGTGGTTGGTTGGTTGGTTCATTGGTGGATGAGTTGGTGGTTGGTTGGTTGGTTGGTTTGTAGGTTGGATGGTTGGTTGGTTGGTGGGTGGTTGGTGGGTGGGTGGTTGCTGGGTGGGTGGTTGGTTTGTTGGTGGGTGGGTGGGTGGGTGGTTGGTTGGTTGGTTCATTTGTGGGTGGGATGTTGGTTCATTGGTGGGTGGGTGGGTGGGTGGTTGGTTGTTTGGTTCGTTGGTGGGTGGGTGGGTGGTTGGTGGGTGTTTGGTTGGTTTGTTAGTGGGTGGTTGGTTGGTTGTTTGGTTGCTGGGTGGTTGGTTGTTTGGTTTCTGGGTGGTTGCTGGGTGGTTGGTGGGTGGGTGGTTGGTTGGTTGGTGGTTGGATGGTTGCTGGGTGGATGGTTGGTGGATGGTTGGTGGGTGGGTGGGTGGGTGGTTGGTTTGTGGGTGGTTGGTTGGTTGGTTGGTTGGTGGGTGGGTGGGTGGGTGGTTGGTTGGTGGGTGGTTGGTGGGTGCTTGCTGGGTGGTTGGTTGGTGGGTGGTTGGTTGTTGGATGGTTGCTGGGTGGATGGTTGGTGGGTGGTTGGTTCA
>NC_042985.1:986130-1048630 GCF_901001165.1 Salmo trutta | reverse complement strand
CTGATCAGAGAACCATGGAGATAGACAGTCTGATAACTGATCAGAGAACCATGGAGATAGACAGTCTGATAACTGATCAGAGAACCATGGAGATAGACAGTCTGATAACTGATCAGAGAACCATGGAGATAGACAGTCTGATAACTGATCAGAGAACCATGGAGATAGACAGTCTGATAACTGATCAGAGAACCATGGAGATAGACAGTCTGATAACTGATCAGAGAACCATGGAGATAGACAGTCTGATAACTGATCAGAGAACCATGGAGAGAGACAGTCTGATAACTGATCAGAGAACCATGGAGAGAGACAGTCTGATAACTGATCAGAGAACCATGGAGATAGACAGTCTGATAACTGATCAGAGAACCATGGAGATAGACAGTCTGATAACTGATCAGAGAACCATGGAGATAGACAGTCTGATAACTGATCAGAGAACCATGGAGATAGACACAACCTGATAACTCATCTCCCTTTCATTCATTTGTCAACCATAATGATTTCTTTATTTATTGTTTATTTTTTGACTTGTACAATCAGGCTGCAATAGCCTTTATACTGCACAAATATACAGCATGGAGCGTTGTGTAGTGTCTATGTCTAGAATATCCCAGCAGGCCGATTGGATAGCCAACACTGGAGAAGTGAGTGGTCACTTGGGATAGGATAGTGAAGTGGCCAACCAGTGGAGCCGGTGTGCCCCTCATCACCAGATCAAAGGACTAATTGACCCTTTGACACTCAACAGGGGAGTGGACAGACAGGACAAATGACAGATCTGTCTTTCTGCAGCAGTTCATTTCCTCCAGATGGATATAGTCTGTAACCTATATTTGGAGTATGAAATTTAGATTTGTTGACATTTTTACTGTCAAAAACTTCGTTTCCCCCGAATTAAGCACATTTATATCGACTCGGTTTGCATCTAAATTTAACAAATTCGCAAATAATAGGCAGCCTTTTCGTTTGCAGTAACACATTTCCATGAATATCATGATCATTTATAGTGCAGTACAAAATCGCCAAAATCGAATAAATTGATCAAATAAAACAATGATTTGCTCATTTAAAGTACTGACTTCATAGGCCATCAATGTGTGGTCCTAACATTCAATACAATGTGGTGAGAGAAAAAAAAACACGGTTAACGCTCTGCTCCAAAATATATTTGATCTGACTTTATCAAGTCATTATTGAACTATATCAGTGAGTGGTTGTGTTTTGGCCTGAGCCTGCCTTTCTCCACGGGGTAAGAACGTCGCCTCTTCACCGCGATCTAAACCCGTCCGTCTGGTGGTGGAACTGACGGATTGACTAACGGAACATCTTGCGCTCCCATTCGAACAGTGGTGAGTCAATCCCTGTGTTAAATTAAAAGCGAAACCATGAAAGTTGTTGGCCTGTATAAACCAAAGGGAATATCAATGATTCATGGAAAATCACTTTTGTTTCTTGTGTGTAACGGGAATCCACAAAAAAAAATGCAAACCCTTAGAAATTATCAGGTTTAGGGAAAGATAAATGAAAGCCCATCTAGTGTGTATTTAAGTAATGTTCAAAACGGAAAAATATGATTAAATTCAAACTGCTTAAATCCATGTGGTCTGACCACCTCAATCACATATTAACTGTACACTATTTGACAATGATTAGGCTACTCAACATTTATCAACTAGGATAATTCCCCCAAAATAAAACCATGTCTATTTCATAATGTCTTGCACATAATAACTATATTCATATCAGAAAGCACAACAGAATAAAAATATACACGTCGATTTTAAATTGTTCGAATGTTTTAACAAACAGTCACCTGACACTCCCTTCAGGCCTTCGCTCATTGGTCATCTCAGATAACGGTCCGGGTAAAGACATGCCCACTGGGGCATCAGGCCTCTTTATATGCAGCCCAGAGCCCTGGTTGTGATCAAGCCACCAAGGGCAACCTCAGACTTCAGCTGCTAAAACCACACTGCGCCCCTGTACAGTAGTCGCTGCGCTTTACCGTGGAACACGTTTATTCGGAGTGCTTGGATAAAAACTTGCGCACTACAAATATTACCAAATAGAAGACAGCTGAAGTGATCTCCGTATAATCTCTTGGGATTTTGGCAGAACAGAAGAGTTACCATGGAGTTGCCGGATATTCCTTTCCCTATCACCTCTCCAGATGACTTCTACGACGACCCTTGCTTCAACACCAGCGACATGCATTTCTTTGAGGACCTGGACCCGAGACTCGTTCATGTGGGTCTCCTCAAGCCGGACGACCACCATCACAAAGAGGACGAGCACATCCGGGCACCGAGTGGGCACCACCAGGCCGGCAGGTGCCTCCTGTGGGCCTGCAAAGCCTGCAAGAGGAAGACCACCAATGCTGATCGCAGGAAAGCGGCTACCATGCGGGAAAGAAGGCGACTGAGCAAGGTGAACGACGCCTTCGAGACACTGAAGAGATGTACGTCCACTAACCCAAACCAGAGGCTGCCCAAAGTAGATATCCTGCGGAATGCCATCAGCTATATTGAGTCTCTCCAAGGCCTGCTTCGTGGGGCCGGACAGGAGGGCAACTATTACCCGGTGATGGATCACTATAGCGGGGACTCGGATGCGTCCAGTCCCCGCTCCAACTGCTCAGACGGAATGGTGAGAAACTGAACTGTCAAGAATTACGCAAGAATTACGCATGAATATTTTGATGATATACGAGTGTTTGGTTGACACAAACATTAGCTATTTTCAGTTTACTTATCGGTATCATTGCTCTCTTTTAGATGGATTTCAATGACCCGTCTTGTCCACCAAGACGGAGAAACAAGTATGATAGCATCTACTTCAACGAAACACCAAATGGCAAGTGTTATTTCCAAGTAATCAACAGTCATAAACAGCTTCAGAGCTACAGGTTACGATGACCAATTTGTCATAATTCCGGAGTCTGAAATGGAACACAACTACACGGTCAATGTTGAGTATATTTGACCCAGTATATAAAACCATTTAATTATGAATAAAAAACATTTTCGTTTTGCTATGATGTGGTCACTTTATCTTACTTTATTTGATTAGATTTGATGGTCATAATGTTCAAACTAATAGTAAAAACCTGCTACATGTAATAAAAACGTCATATTAATTGTCATATTTTATTTCCAGATTCCAGACACAAGAAGAACTCTGTTATTTCCAGTTTGGACTGCCTGTCAAACATCGTGGAGCGCATCACCACGGATACCTCTGCCTGTCCCGCTGTTCAGGACGGTTCCGAGGGTAGCAGCCCCTGTTCTCCCGGGGATGGTTCCATAGCGAGTGAGAACGGAGCCCCCGTCCCGTCCCCGATCAACTGCGTCCCCGCCTTGCATGACCCAAACACCATCTACCAGGTGTTGTGAAGTCGGGTCGGTGGACTTAATACAGTAATTGTACATTCTTCAAAACACAACTTATTCCTTATGGGGGAGAGAAAATACCAAAGACTTGCCAAGGTCGCTACAAGGCTACACACCAAAGAAGTTCCGATACCGGCTTTGAAAGACATTAAAAATAGCGGTGTCCAATATCTTAAAGAACCCTTGGTCTACATTGGATAATGTGTGTGTGTGTGTGTGTGTGTGTGTGAATGTATGTGTGTGAATGTATTTATATTGTAGTAGGCCTATGCTATTCTAAGATAGTACAAGTCTGAATTCATATGAACGGATACCATTCTATTTGTGATCGACATAATTTAATTAAGGGATTATATCTGTAGTATTATCATTTCCAGTTGGCAAGGAGGAAACGCCTGAGATAAATTAATCCGGAAAGTGAGGACCATTTTGTATATGTGTAAATAAGAGCTGCTTTGCAAAAACAAACTAAATAAACGAACGACACACAGGAAGTGTTTGTAATCATATTTAAAATTGCTCTTGGATTGTTGTGTCAGATTTTTAACTTTATATTTATAATATCAAGAACGGAGTGAATTACATTTTAATAAATATATATTTATATATAGATTGCATTTTCTATCATTATTTTTGCATGATTTTTGCATGATAATTTTCGAAATTACATACCACAGTGCACGTAATATTAGGTGTACTATTTCTAAAATGATTGATTCAGCCTCGTAATCATACGCTACATCCTTCTGATACCGAAATAACGGTATTTGAACACCACATTATCAGTAATATTGTTGAAAGAAAAAAAAGAACGCATTGATCAGCAACAGGTAGCCTGGCGGTTAACCCTCCTGCTGTGTTCCGGTCGAATTGGACCGATATACAAGTTTTCTCTCTGAAAAATGTAGTTCATTTAATCTGATTGTCATAAGGTTTCATGACTTTGTCCACACAGGGCATCTGAACACACAAAATACATTTTGATGATTTTCATAAAATTTTGATGATTTTCATAAAGTTTATTTAACTTTTGTACACCTGTGGTGTTCCCGGTCAAAAATGACAGGTCATTAGAAATGAATGGGTGAGACTACAATTAGTGTATAAAATTGAGTTCAGGCACATGCCCATTCATTAGATGGACACACTTCCTCTCCCAGACCCCCACATGCATGTTTGTTTGAACACACACACACACACACACACACACACACACACCTCACTCCCCTTCTTGGTTCCATGGCAACCCCCACGGGAACCTTTCCCCCAATAGAATCTTTCCCCCACGGGAACCACACCTGTTGGCATTCTAACAAACAATCGCAACATTATTTCAATAATATATAGAACTTTTCTCGCAGCTCTGGTATGGAAAGCTTTTTTGAGGCCTTGCTCACAATTCATTCTGTGGCAGGACAATGACCAAATGATATACTTACTGTATGTGAGGCTCTTGATCATATCGTTGATCATGGCACTGGTTAAACTTCGACACAAATGAGTCTGTGATAAATAGCACAATATGTTTCATCTGAGTATTTGTTATAGTCAAAATAATCCATACATTATGCTTTTTTAACTCAAAAACGAGTTGAGCGCAGGTCAATGAGGCCTACAGGCCATAAATAGCAAATAGAAGTCCAAAACTTGTAATGTTCACAAGAACTTAAGTTGATAAAAAGATCTAACACAACATTAGGTGATAATATATCTATTATTATGGATTTATAATCAGCTATAATGGGGCGGTCATTTTGGACCGGAAACACAGAATGAATTAACATGAAACGAACACAACAGGAGGGTTAAGAGCGTTGGACCAGAAACTGAAATACAGCTGGTTCAAACTCCGACATGGCGAGGCGACAAGGACAAAAAGTCGCTCTGCTAAATGAGCTTCTCATAAATGATTTAAATGTAACATTAAATGAAAGCTATCACATTTTGTGGAATTTTGAGAAGTTTCATAGATTCAAATATTTGTATTCGTTTTTATCGAATACATGATGACATTTTGCTAACGTGTATTTCCTCTTTGACATGTTTCGCTGTCAGGTCTATCGAATAAGCCTACTTAAAAATGCCATTAGTATTTTTACCATTTCAGGGGTAATTAAATCTAGGTTTATGATTTTACAGATAGCCTGCGGTGAGTGATCTTACAAATTCTCATAGAGAAATTATCAATAGGCTACATATTGATTTTGGATATCTGGATTTTAGAAAAAAATATATATTATTTGAAAATAAAATATCGAAATGGAAGACTTGTAAACCCACCTGAGTTAGGCTACTGTCGCTTCACAAGAGTAGGCCCACCTGAGTTAGGCTACTGTCGCTTCACAAGAGTAGGCCCACCTGAGTTAGGCTACTGTCGCTTCACAAGAGTAGGCCCACCTGAGTTAGGCCACTGTCGCTTCACAAGAGTAGGCCCACCTGAGTTAGGCTACTGTCGCTTCACAAGAGTAGGCCCACCTGAGTTAGGCTACTGTCGCTTCACAAGAGTAGGCCCACCTGAGTTAGGCTACTGTCGCTTCACAAGAGTAGGCCCACCCAAACTGCAATGCGCGATGTTAAAGTAAATAAGATGTGTATTATTGTGCTGAACAGTTAATAACACAACAGCAACACACACATGAAGCGTCACTCTTTTTATTTACAAAAAATATACCACGATGAGAAGCTAACAACAGTCCGCTGTGAGAGGACAGGAAATGAGAACCAATCATAGTCTGCTGTGAGAGGACAGGAAATGAGAACCAATCATAGTCTGCTGTGAGAGGACAGGAAATGAGAACCAATCATAGTCTGCTGTGAGAGGACAGGACATGAGAAGCTAACAACAGTCCGCTGTGAGAGGACAGGAAATGAGAACCAATCATAGTCTGCTGTGAGAGGACAGGACATGAGAAGAATGGACTGTGACAACATAATTCACATAGCACGAAAGCAGACAGTAGGACATCCAGTGCAGCTTGTCGGTTCCATGACATGGGTCTAGCCGGGGTCTGGATGGCTGTGGCGGGCAGAGGCAGTTGTCCCTGCCGGTACAGAAGCCGGCAGCATGGCGGACGCACGCCGGTGCTGAGACCTCTGCGGGCGGGCAGTTTACTTTCTGCGGCGGGCTGCGGCTCCCTTCTTGCTGCTGCAATGCGCCAACAGTGCAAACACACGTTAGGGGTCCTGTTCTGTTATGTAGGTAATGCCCTCTAGTGGCAAGCATTGGCTTTAAACAGCAGCCAATGACATAGTCCCCTTGGTGAACCATAGTTAGAATGTATGGTTTATTTACATGTTTAGGACGACATACCACGTGTAAATTAGAATATCCAAAATAGTCTATGGGCCAACATTCATTCCGAGGTCAGGAGGCACTATTTATACAACGTTATTGCTACTGTGAGAGTAAATCGTATTTTAAAAGAAGCCTATCATACAAGGAAAAATAAGTTATGTTTGATTTGATTCTTTGTTCAAAATGTTGGACTACCTTTAAGCTATCCTAGATATAGTGTTATGTTCAGTATGCTATTGTAAAATACAGTAAATGTCATGTTCAGTATGCTATTGTAAAACACAGTAAATGTAATGTTCAGTATGCTATTGTAAAACACAGTAAATGTCATGTTCAGTATGCTATTGTAAAACACAGTAAATGTCATGTTCAGTATGCTATTGTAAAACCCAGTAAATGTCATGTTCAGTATGCTATTGTAAAACACAGTAAATGTCATGTTCAGTATGCTATTGTAAAACAAAGTTGATGTTATGTTCAGTATGCTATTGTAAAACACAGTAAATGTCATGTTCAGTGTGCTATTGTAAAACACAGTGGCTGTCATGTTCAGTATGTTATTGTAAAACACAGTAAATGTCATGTTCAGTATGCTATTGTAAAACACAGTGGCTGTCATGTTCAGTATGCTATTGTAAAACATAGTGGCTGTCATGTTCAGTATGCTATTGTAAAACACAGTAAATGTCATGTTCAGTATGCTATTGTAAAACACAGTGGCTGTCATGTTCAGTATGCTATTGTAAAACACAGTAAATGTCATGTTCAGTATGTTATTGTAAAACACAGTAAATGTCATGTTCAGTATGCTATTGTAAAACACAGTGGCTGTCATGTTCAGTATGTTATTGTAAAACACAGTAAATGTCATGTTCAGTATGTTATTGTAAAACACAGTAAATGTCATGTTCAGTATGCTATTGTAAAACACAGTGGCTGTCATGTTCAGTATGCTATTGTAAAACACAGTGGCTGTCATGTTCAGTATGCTATTGTAAAACATAGTGGCTGTCATGTTCAGTATGCTATTGTAAAACACAGTAAATGTCATGTTCAGTATGCTATTGTAAAACACAGTGGCTGTCATGTTCAGTATGCTATTGTAAAACACAGTAAATGTCATGTTCAGTATGCTATTGTAAAACACAGTAAATGTCATGTTCAGTATGCTATTGTAAAACACAGTGGCTGTCATGTTCAGTATGCTATTGTAAAACACAGTGGATGTCATTTTGACCAGTGTTAGCTAGTTTTAGTCACACTCTCACATTTAGATTTAGTTGACTGACCATGCTGCAATACAATGTCAAGCTAATGCCATACTTACCTCAGTTATATCAGATGGCAAACTATTTTAAGTATCCCATCGAGACAAACAAGCTCAGTGAGAGATCCATATACAGTAAGACTATAAGTATACTATTTCTCATCCTTGAAGAATGAAAGTTCTCCACACGTGACTCATCCACCCAGACTCAGACAGAAAAACTCATCCACACAGACTCAGACAGACAGATGGCAAAGAAATTTAGGCAATAAATGAATGTGGGCTACAATGTTTAGTAGGCCAATGTTAAGAGCAATTTGTTCCCTTTTGATCAATCTTGAAGAATACTTGGGCAAATGAAAGAGAAAGTGGTGAAACTTTCAATGCTTCACGAGTACTTCCAATAGCTGGGGATGATGTGGTGAAAGTACTTCCTGTTGACATATTATGCTGTTGAGCCTCACTTCCTATTGACATATTATAGTGTTGAGCCTCACTTCCTATTGACATATTATAGTGTTGAGCCTCACTTCCTATTGACATATTATGGTGTTGAGCCTCACTTCCTATTGACATATTATGGTGTTGAGCCTCACTTCCTATTGACATATTATAGTGTTGAGCCTCACTTCCTATTGACATATTATAGTGTTGAGCCTCACTTCCTATTGACATATTATGCTGTTGAGCCTCACTTCCTATTGACATATTATAGCGTTGAGCATCACTTCCTATTGACATATTATAGTGTTTAGCCTCACTTCCTATTGACATATTACGGTGTTGAGCCTCACTTCCTATTGACATATTATGGTGTTGAGACTCACTTCCTATTGACATATTATGGTGTTGAGACTCACTTCCTATTGACATATTATGGTGTTGAGCCTCACTTCCTATTGACATATTATAGTGTTGAGCCTCACTTCCTATTGACATATTATAGTGTTGAGCCTCACTTCCTATTGACATATTATAGCGTTGAGCATCACTTCCTATTGACATATTATAGTGTTGAGCCTCACTTCCTATTGACATATTATGGTGTTGAGCCTCACTTCCTATTGACATATTATGCTGTTGAGCCTCACTTCCTATTGACATATTATAGTGTTGAGCCTCACTTCCTATTGACATATTATGCTGTTGAGCATCACTTCCTATTGACATATTATGGTGTTGAGCCTCACTTCCTATTGACATATTATAGTGTTGAGCCTCACTTCCTATTGACATATTATAGTGTTGAGCCTCACTTCCTATTGACATATTATAGTGTTGAGTCTCACTTCCTATTGACATATTATAGTGTTGAGTCTCACTTCCTATTGACATATTATGGTGTTGAGCCTCACTTCCTATTGACATATTATAGTGTTGAGACTCACTTCCTATTGACATATTATAGTGTTGAGCCTCACTTCCTATTGACATATTATAGTGTTGAGCCTCACTTCCTATTGACATATTATGGTGTTGAGCCTCACTTCCTATTGACATATTATGCTGTTGAGCCTCACTTCCTATTGACATATTATGGTGTTGAGCCTCACTTCCTATTGACATATTATGCTGTTGAGTCTCACTTCCTATTGACATATTATGCTGTTGAGCCTCACTTCCTATTGACATATTATGCTGTTGAGCCTCACTTCCTATTGACATATTATGCTGTTGAGTCTCACTTCCTATTGACATATTATAGTGTTGAGCCTCACTTCCTATTGACATATTATAGTGTTGAGCCTCACTTCCTATTGACATATTATATTGTTGAGACTCACTTCCTATTGACATATTATATTGTTGAGCATCACTTCCTATTGACATATTATAGCGTGGAGCCTCACTTCCTATTGACATATTATAGCGTTGAGCCTCACTTCCTATTGACATATTATAGTGTTGAGCCTCTCTTCCTATTGACATATTATAGTGTTGAGCATCACTTCCTATTGACATATTATAGTGTTGAGCATCACTTCCTATTGACATATTATAGTGTTGAGCCTCACTTCCTATTGACATATTATAGCGTTGAGCCTCACTTCCTATTGACATATTATAGTGTTGAGCCTCACTTCCTATTGACATATTATAGTGTTGAGACTCACTTCCTATTGACATATTATAGCGTGGAGCCTCACTTCCTATTGACATATTATAGCGTTGAGCATCACTTCCTATTGACATATTATAGTGTTGAGCCTCACTTCCTATTGACATATTATAGTGTTGAGCCTCACTTCCTATTGACATATTATAGTGTTGAGCATCACTTCCTATTGACATATTATAGTGTTGAGCATCACTTCCTATTGACATATTATAGTGTTGAGCATCACTTCCTATTGACATATTATAGTGTTGAGCATCACTTCCTATTGACATATTATAGTGTTGAGCCTCACTTCCTTTGCCTCTGAAGCAGCCCTTGCAGTACATGGACAACAACACAGAGCCATACTGTATAGAACTAGGGTTCTGATGTGGACTTTACAGTACTTCTCACTGTTGTATCACATGAAGATGAGAATGTGATGGAACGGCTGTAGAGAAATGTTGTTAAATACCTCTCCTGTGGTACGGTCGAGATAAGTCACTCATTATTGGCTAGTCTCGTAAGGTGGATGGTGTTTCAGGGGGTCAGCAATGGAATTATTTGAATGTTTTTACTACGCACAACACTTCAATGTTTTGCAATGGCCTACCTTTTTGCAAAAACAAAATGTCCGCCTTGTAAACCTGTTCTAAGGACATTTTGTGTGCTTCTTAGTGCAACAGTCATGCCTTAGTGTTGCAGAAGTGAGCCGTAGAATGTTGACCAACACAACTCTTTGTCAAGCCCTCTTCTAACTCTGACCAGGATTAAAGTGTTATGACAATGCCTTTCATTAGTCATTATTAGGACATGCATCAGATCAGATTATCATACTGTCTGTCTCTGAGGAGTGAAGAGAGAGTGGGTTTTTGTCCCAAATCAGAACCCTATGGGTTCCTGGTAAAAAAGTTGTGCACTATATTCGGAATAGGGTTCCATTTGGGACAGAGACAATGACTGGGAGAGGAAGGAATTCTGAAGGAGTGAGAGGCAGTACTTACTGTTTCTGAAGCTCATCAATACGATTTCTGAGAGAGATGACCTGAAAACAACACATGAGCGTGTTTAAACCCATCAGAAGCAGCAGGGAGGTTGCCAGGGGCCTTACATTTGACCCCTGACCTCTGGGTCATTAGTGACAACTTTAAAGAGACAGCAGCAGTCCTGTTGGAATGAACTGTTGGTCTGATGTGGGCAACCAAGAGTACTCTCACCGACACACGTACCCACTACAGCACTAGTGGATACTAGTGTCTAGATCGGCACAGTCAATATCTTCACAAGGGTTGTAGTTGATCTGATGTCATTAAATCACAGGAGGGGAAGACGGCTCACACTAATAATGACCGGAACGGAGCGAAAGAAATGGCATCAAACACTTTTCATCAAACAATGTGTTTCATGTATTTAATTCCATTCCAACCATCCTACTCCAGCAATTACCACAATTACCTCCCCAATTAACCTCTACGGGATTGTGCCCCCCCCACATTTTAGTTCAGCTAACGTGTGCTAATGTGATTAGCATGAGGTTGTAAGTAACAATAACATTTCCCAGAACATAGACATATCTGATATGGGAAGAAAGCATTCTTGTTAATCTAACTGCACTGTCCAATTTACAGTAGCTATTACAGTGAAATAATACCATGATATTGTTTGAGGAGAGTGCACAGTTATGTACTTGAAAATGTATCAATAAACCAATTAGGCACATTTGATTTTGGCCATCTAGTGGCCAAAATCGAAATTGCGCCTAACCTGGAATAATACATTGTGAACTTTCTCTTGCATTTCAAAGATAATGAAAAAAAAATTTGCATGTTTTTTCTTTGTATTATCTTTTACCAGATCTATTGTGTTATATTCTCCTACATTCATTTGCCATTTCCACAAACTTCAGTATTTCCTTTCAAATGGTATAAAGAATATGCATATCCTTGCTTCAGGTCCTGAGCTACAGGCAGTTACATTTGGGTATGTCATTTTAGGCAAAAATTTAAGATGCCACCTCTGACTATTAACCTTTGACCTGTCCTCTTTCACCTGAGGGCAGACACTGCTGCCTCTGTTGAGGTTTGGTTTGCATGGTCCTTCTAAAGCATCCAGACCCTGCAGAGAGACTAGACCAGACCATGCACTCCACTCCCTAGGCTGTCTGTTGCAGACCCAGGACCTGTGTTTAGACCCACGCAGTCTTTAGGCTCTGGCTGCAGCTCTATGGCTGCGACTGACCCAGGGCCTATCCTTAGACCATGCACTCTTTAGGCTCTGGCTGCAGCTCTATGGCTGCGACTGACCCAGGGCCTGTCCTTGGAGCGTGTCTTTATTTATTACTCAATTGACTAAGCTCCTCCCCTCTCATACATAGTGTTGACCTGGAGGACATCAGAGCTGAACGGGTTCATTTGTTAACAAGGAGGGGAAAGGGATCATGGGTTAAGAGTGGGACTGGGGTATCAGGTAGCCTAGTGGTTAGAGTGTTCGACTAGTAACCGAAAGGTTGCAAGATCGAATCCCCGAGCTGACAAGGTACAAATCTGTCGTTCTGCCCTGTCATTGAAAATAAGAATTTGTTCTTAACTGACTTGCCTAGTTAAATAAAGGTAAATAAAAGAGCAAAATTGACAACTGTCAGATCCTTCCTTACAGAATGAGAGAACACCTTTACCCTCTGATTATAAATCAGTGGCCTTCTGTCTGAACGACAACCATCAGGTCCTTCCTTACAGAATGAGAGAACACCTTTACCCTCTGATTATAAATCAGTGGCCTTCTGTCTGAACGACAACCATCAGGTCCTTCCTTACAGAATGAGAGAACATGTTAACCCTCTGATTATAAATCAGTGGCCTTCTGTCTGAACGACAACCATCAGGTCCTTCCTTACAGAATGAGAGAACACCTTTACCCTCTGATTATAAATCAGTGGCCTTCTGTCTGAACGACAACCATCAGGTCCTTCCTTACAGAATGAGAGAACACCTTTACCCTCTGATTATAAATCAGTAGTCAATAAATTAAGTAACAGCACAATAGCACAGCTTTTTACCGAAACAGGGGCGGGAGTGCACTTTGTTATTGTTTCAATTGCTGATTGCCATTTTAATTTCAATTTACTTCCCGGATTGTCTGAATTCAAAAGTAAATTGACCCTGAACCATTTAGATTATAATTATTATAATTATTATAACAATAACAAAGCGTACTCCCACCCAATGTTCCGGCACTGAGCAAATTTCAGGTCTGCTGAGGACAAACTTGAACGTTGTGAATATTCTGTGCAACTTCCAGGGCGCGTTTACAGTGAAAAGTGAGGCTGTATCTGTTTTAAGTTACAGTTTCAGACAGTGGTCAAGTAGGCTACTGCGGCTATTTGATCATAACCTAGGCTTACCAGAGTGGCCTACCATCAAAAACTAGGCCTAGATATTACCGTCGCAAGGCATATGAGTTAACAGCAAACGACGCAATTATCACAACACACACGTTGTAATATGGCCATACAGAAATGGTTTGTCGAGATCGGTGTGGAAGATCTTGACTGGCCTGCATAAAGCCCTGACCTCAACCCCATCGAACACCTTTGGGGATGAATTGGAACGCTGACTGCGAGCCAGGCCTAATCGCCCAACCAGGCCTGACCTCACTAATTCTCTTGTGGCTGAATGTAAGCAAGCCTCTACAGCAATGTTCCATCATCTAGTGGAAAGCCTTCTCAGAAGAGTGGAGGCTGTTATAGCAGCAAAGGGAGGGGACCAACTCCATATTAATGCCCATGATTTTGGAATGAGATGTTCGACGAGCAGGTGTTCACATACTTTTGGCCATGTAGTGTATGTAGCGACTACAGATTGACCCTTTAAATTATGTGGAGTGAAAAAAATCTAAAATATATATATTTATTTTATTGTATAAAAAAGAAGACTTAATTGAAAGGCGAATTGACTCCAACCCTAATGTATAATAACGGTCATTTTGCATAGTATCTCTACGGAAGAAGCACATTAAAAATGTAAATGTAAAAAATCACTCACCTCATACTTCTGCCTCTTGAGTTTCTCAATGTGTTCGTACTTCTCAGACTCCAGTTGGTGCATCCATTCCCATAGATCCTTAGCCTTATCCCTGCAAAGGACAAAACATTCAGGAGCTTGGGTTAAAAACTGCACATTTCTGGGATCTGAAAATGACAATAGGGAAATGAAGTATTCTCATAGTCCAAGAGATGTCTACAAGGAACATTGTAGTTCCTTTACAACTATGTCAAACTGCTCAGGTTCAGGACTCTGCCTCCTTTACTAACACAGAAACAAAAATATCCACACTCCCACCGAAACTAAAATCTTACTTCAGCTTGTCCTCGTTCAGATGGTCGATGTTGAGAGGCTTGCGTCGCTCCGCTAGGATCTTCTTCTTCTTCTCTCTCTCAGTCTGCTTCTTACCTCCTCTCTTAGTGTCAGCCTGGGGAGGTGACAGAGCACATAGGGAATATAGCCTGGCTGCCCATCCACATCACTCAGGCCCAACGCCACGACCTGCTAATGTTTCTTCTGGATCTGCTTTGCTCCTCGACTCTTTGAGAAAGCGAACACATTCTGACCGTTCTGATTGGTCCCAGAAACCGATGGGTTGGGACTGAGCTGGCCTACACAAATAAATGAATCGCGTCGTTTTTGACGTCAGCACAAAACGACTTCTAGGATGGCGGGTTCAGACAGATGTATGGGACGATCGATAGAACAACGGAATTAAATTCAGGATGAGTCGTCAGGTAATGGGAAGTAAGGGGGGCCATTTTAGATTTCATCTAGGTCTGTGTTGAACAAGAGGTTCAGAGCTACAGCTCATAATTACAAACAATCTGTAACTTCAATCATGTGACGTCTCTCTGTCATATCTTCCAATCCTGTTATGTTGTTACATGATGTGTGTCGTTTCATGGACCCAACTAGGACTGAAGCATCCACTAAAAAACCTTCAGACGTGTTTTACAAAAGAGCAGGTTGGCTGTGATGAAGATAGGTCCTTGTTTAACAAAGAAGTACACTATATGTAGGGAACAAGGTAGTGCACTCTATATGTAGGGAACAAGGTAGTGCACTCTATATGTAGGGAACAAGGTAGTACACTCTATATGTAGGGAACAATGTAGTACACTCTATATGTAGGGAACAAGGTAGTGCACTCTATATGTAGGGAACAATGTAGTACACTCTATATGTAGGGAACAAGGTAGTACACTCTATATGTAGGGAACAAGGTAGTGTACTCCCGAGTGGCGCAGCGGTCTAGTGCACGGCATGGCACGTCAGTGCTAGAGCCAACACTACAGACCCTGGTTCAATTCCATTCTCTATTACAACTGGCCGTGATTGGGAGTCCCATAGAGTGGCACACAATTGGCCCAGTGTCGTCCGGGTTATGGTTTGGCAGGGATAGGCCTTCATTGTAAATAAGAATTTGCTCTTAACTGACTTGCCTAGTGAAATAAAATAATATGTAGGAAACGAGGAGTGTTTTGAGAGGCCCTGGATTTGTGTTTAGCGTGGTGTGTGTGGAGGTCACCTGACCTTCTGCAGGGAGCTGCTATAGCTGGAGCCCATGTTGGTCAGAGCTGACTTCTTCTTAGCGTCATCATCAGCCTTTCTCCTTTGATCCATCTCCTCCTTCTTCAGCCTCTCCTCCTGTACAAGCAACCACAACACCCACGTTAAGCAACCACAACACCCACGTTAAGCAACCACAACACCCACGTTAAGCAACCACAACACCCACGTTAAGTAACCACAACACCCACGTTAAGCAACCACAACATCCACGTTAAGCAACCACAACACCCACGTTAAGCAACCACAACACCCACGTTAAGCAACCACAACACCCACGTTAAGCAACCACAACACCCACGTTAAGCAACCACAACACCCACGTTAAGCAACCACAACACCCACGTTAAGCAACCACAACATCCATGTTAAGCAACCACAACATCCATGTTAAGCAACCACAACACCCACGTTAAGCAACCACAACATCCATGTTAAGCAACCACAACATCCACGTTAAGCAACCACAACACCCACGTTAAGCAACCACAACATCCATGTTAAGCAACCACAACATCCATGTTAAGCAACCACAACATCCACGTTAAGCAACCACAACACCCACGTTAAGCAACCACAACACCCACGTTAAGCAACCACAACACCCACGTTAAGCAACCACAACATCCATGTTAAGCAACCACAACATCCATGTTAAGCAACCACAACATCCATGTTAAGCAACCACAACATCCATGTTAAGCAACCACAACATCCATGTTAAGCAACCACAACACCCACGTTAAGCAACCACAACACCCACGTTAAGCAACCACAACATCCACGTTAAGCAACCACAACACCCACGTTAAGCAACCACAACATCCACGTTAAGCAACCACAACACCCACGTTAAGCAACCACAACATCCATGTTAAGCAACCACAACACCCACGTTAAGTAACCACAACATCCACGTTAAGCAACCAAAACATCCAGGTTAAGCAATCACAACACCCACGTTAAGCAACCACAACACCCACGTTAAGTAACCACAACATCCACGTTAAGCAACCACAACATCCACGTTAAGCAACCACAACACCGACATTAAGCAACCACAACATCCACGTTAAGTAACCACAACATCCACGTTAAGCAACCAAAACATCCACGTTAAGCAATCACAACACCCACGTTAAGCAACCACAACATCCCCGTTAAGCAACTACAACACCCACGTTAAGCAACCACAACATCCACGTTAAGTAACCACAACATCCACGTTAAACAACCACAACACTGACGTTAAGTAACCACAACACCCACGTTAAGCAACCACAACACTCACGTCAAGTAACCACAACACCCACGTTAAGTAACCACAACACCGACATTAAGCAACCACAACACGCACGTTAAGCAACCACAACACCCATGTTAAGAAACAACACCCACGTTAAGCAACCACAACACCCATGTTAAGCAACCACAACACCCACTTTAAGCAACCACAACACCCACGTCAAGTAACCACAACACCCACGTCAAGTAACCACACCACCCATGTTAAGCAACCACAACACCCACGTTAAGCAACCACAACACCCATGTTAAGCAACTACAACACCCACGTTAAGCAACCGAATGTTGAATGAATTAATGTGTTTGCCTGCAGAGTTTAGGCTATACAGACCTCACGTCTGGCCTGGCGTTCCTTGTCCTTCTCTGTGCGTACCCTCTGGATCTCGGCCCTCTCTGACCTACGTTTTTCCTGGAGGAGAGGAATAGAACCACATACACAGCTGTTTACAGGTCTGATTCCAGAAGACATGGTTTACTGTAACCTTGTTACTTGGGCTAAGAGATAGGCTGTTTACAGGTCTGCTACCAGAAGACATGGTTTACTGTAACCTTGTTGCTTGGGCTAAGAGATAGGTTGTTTACAGGTCTGCTACCAGAAAACATGGTTTACTGTAACCTTGTTGCTTGGGCTAAAGGATAGGAATGGTGTTCTAGAAGTTCTTCAAGACAGAAGGCCAAAATTCCCAAAAGATCAACATCGACCTATCTATTAGTTTGGGCTCCATTCCGCAAGTCAAGCATAGTTTCTACTCCTGTATTTATACCTGGTTCTACCAGGGTTGGGGTCAAATCCATTTCAATTCCTGTCACGTCCTGACCCTTGTAAGAGGTCATTTTCCATAGTAGAGTGGTCAGGGCGTGACAGGTGGGTGTTTTGGGTGTTTTTGGTTTTCTGTTTCTATGTGGGGTTTTCTAGATTTCTATTTCTATGTTTTTGTTTTCTATGTTTTGGCCAGGTATGGTTTCCAATCAGAGGCAGCTGTCTATCATTGTCTCTGATTGGAAGCCATACTTAGGCAGCCTGTTTTCATGTGTGAGTGTGGGTAGTTGTTTTCCGTTTTGTCAAAGTGTACCTTACGGAACTGTTGTCGGTCGTTGTGTTGTTTTGTTCAAGTGTCTTCATTAAAAGTCAAATATGAGCACTATACACGCTGCGCCTTGGTTTCCTTTAGACGACCCATGTTACAATTCCAGTCAATTCAGAACGTTAACCAAATTCCAACTCCAATTCCAAATTTTCCTAATTGAAAAGAATAGAAGAGAATTGTAGTTGTAATTGCAGAGTACTTCCTGAATGGTCTGCAATTTAAATGGATTTGATCCCAAACCCTGGTATTTACACCTGTGTTTACAGCTGTAAAGGCGAGGTAATAACAGCTCACAATTCTGGACTTGAGGGCAATAAGCTCCTCCTCCTCCTTCTTCCTGTTCTCAAAGTGGACATCGATCAACCCCTGCAGCTCAATCAGGTCTTTGTTCTGACGCTTCTTATGGAGGTCCTGTTAAACAACAAAGTTAGAGAGAGATTACCTCAAGTGTAGTATCACTGTACCAAACCTAAACGGTTGCTTTCTTTTGGCCAAGGATGTTTTAGTTCATGAAACATTTTTACATTTACATTTTAGTCATTTAGCAGACGCTCTTATCCAGAGCGACTTACAGTAGTGAATGCATACATTTCATACAATTTCATACATTCCATACATTTTTTTTTCTGTGCTGGCCCCCCGTGGGAATCGAACCCACAACCCTGGCATCGCAAACACCATGCTCTACCAACTGAGCTACAGGGAAACATGATTTAGGAAGAAGAATTTATAGTGTACTTACGTCAAAGTCCACCTTCTCACCATCAGGGACCTTAGGGACTCTATGGAATGTCAAAAGATGCCACTTAAGTTATATCTAATGCTTTAGGACAGCGCAGCAAAATTCACCGGGTTCTGGCGTTGCCACTGTTGGTTCTGTTCTTATAAAACATTTAGCATACAAGCTACAGGGTTACAATCATGTGGAAGCCAGGGTTCTGGACTTCCAGTCAATTCCATTTCAATTCAGTCAATTCACCAAGTAAACCTGAAATTCTAGCAATTCCAATTTGTTCAATTCCTCCTTCACTTGTTTTTTCAATTAGGACAATTGGAATTGGAATATCAGTTTACTTCCTGAATGGACTGAATTGATCCCAACCCTGATGAACACACATACACAGCTTGAACTGGTTGGTTTGACATGAATGTTGGATATAACTTCTACTCACTTGAACTTGGGCTTCTCCTCTGTTCAGTAAGAACATCGTAAAAGGGGGAAGAATATGTTACAGTGTTAGAGATATCACATACAGTGACAAGGATCTCAAGCAACAGACCCAAATGGAGGTTTAGTTAATCAAGGGGACATATCCGTGTGGACACACTTGGTGTTACGCCTCTGGGCCGCAGTTTCAGGCTACTTTTAACTTGTAAAAATAATAACAAAATTATTATACTAGGAAAAGTAAACCGTTTGTAGGTTTTACTTTCAATTTCACAATGTTAATTTGGTATGTGTTAGTGAAAAAAGTTGTATAACATGTATAATAACAGACATGTACAGTATAGGTGCTTGTAAGGATGAGTAGGACAAGAACAATACCTTACTATTTACTAGGTAGGATCTCTATGTTATTTATGAGTTCTGTTCTCTTTTTTTTCTTCATTATAACTACTTCATTGTCAGAATTAGACTCTTTCTACAATCCAAGACTGAATTCTGTACTTGGATGATACATGTTAATTCTATTCCAAAAGTCAAGTTGGTGGTAGAAATATTATTAAATAAGAAATTACAATGAATTGTCAATAAATAGCGAAACATCGTTGACATTGTGATTAGATTTTGGCTTGACCTTCACACTCAAACAGGTAGAAACCACAAGCAAAGCAACAGCAACGCTCTTGCAGTCAGAGAAATACAAAGTACCATCTTGTTCTCCTTCCTCGACTGGTTTGGCAGAATGTCATGCAGGAAGAGAAGCAGACAAAGCAGACATGAACATAGGAGTCACTGCAGCATTTCATATTCCGTCACCCTTTCCCACGCTGTCACAACAAGTCTGTTTGCTGACCTTTCTCATAAGGCCACTCAGACCGTAGTTTCGCGTGACAGACTATTGACGTGAGATTTGGTTCTTGGTTCTGAGATTACTCAGGCCTTGACTTTCATTCATTTGTTGGGAGTATGGGGAAAGATATTTAGCAGGAGACTAAATTTGGGCAGTATTTTGTTGCTGGAGCACATGGACTCATGGACAGGGTCTCTTTCTCCAGTCTTGCGATACCGTAAACCTCCTGAACTGGGAGAGGAGACTGACACAGTGCAGTCTGTCCAATCAGAAGTACACATACAACTTTAAGAACTTGAATACACATACCTTCCTCTTCGTAGGCCTCTGCATGCAGCAAGCGTCCAAAGCAAGAGCAGAATAGATATCATGATGAGTGATATATACTGTACATAAGCTCAGGACAAGCTGTCGGTGCCTGCTAGGGTTGCAAAGTTCCGGAATGTTCCAGAAATCTTCCAATGGGATTTCTGAAGAAAAAGAACTGGAAACTTTGTGAAAGTTCCCAGAAGTTTACAACCCTGGTGCCTGCTAGCACATTCACTACACATTCAGTTAACTAGGCACTGCTCTGCAGAACATTCACTCACCCAAATTGAGGTGTTTATGACCAGTGTAATACACCATAAATTACAGTAAATGTGGCCAGAAGTACAGTTGAAGAAAACAGGTAAATATGAATATGAACTATAACAATATATAATTGATACACAGTATTATATTAAATAACACCCCAATGTGAGAGCTAAGCAAGTTGTAACAGTGATCAACTTTCTGCATCATTCCTGTAATCATTCCTTTATAGGTTAATAAAATAAGCTTTTCAGACAAGATCTCAAAAGGGGCAAAGAAAGATCCTTTATATGCGGAAAGGTCATCCTTCATCCATGCCGTTACGGTAATGAAAAACACAACTATAATGAGGTTCATGGAATGGGGGACTACCTTCCTCAACATCATCTCTGTAATGGTGAAATTAGGACGATTGAGGAAGAGTAACAGAGGTGGGCATGGATGAAAAAAAGACCTTAATTCACATAAAGTCATCAGGTTATTTTGGAGCAGGATTTAAATATAATAGTCGGGTTATTTTGGAGCAGGATTAAAATATAATATTCAGGTTATTTTGGAGCAGGATTAAAATATAATAATCAGGTTATTTTGGAGCAGGATTAAAAGATAATATTCAGGTATTCTGGAGCAGGATTAAAATATAATATTCAGGTTATTTTGGAGCAGGATTAAAATATAATAATCTGGTTATTTTGGAGCAGGATTAAAAGATAATATTCAGGTTATTTTGGAGCAGGATTAAAATATAATAATCTGGTTATTTTGGAGCAGGATTAAAAGATAATATTCAGGTTATTTTGGAGCAGGATTAAAATATAATAATCTGGTTATTTTGGAGCAGGATTAAAAGATAATATTCAGGTTATTTTGGAGCAGGATTGAAAGATAATAATCCGGTTACAGTGGAGCAGGATTAAAATATAATAATCAGTTACTTATGATGGAAGCTTTCATTCTTCCATTGAGCATTTTCATACATTTGCCATATTCAAAACATTTCTAGAAAGCAACCTCCAGGTTGTAATACATTCCCAACATATACAGAACGTTTAGAGCACTACAAAATCAAGGGCTCATTATATTTTCTCCAATTGCATTCTGGGAGAAGCAGCTCCAGGTGATGTGATACAGTAAGTATGGAAGATAGCAGCTCCCGATGAGGTGATACAGTAAGTATGGAAGATAGCAGTCATTGGTTTAGCTTTAGTTGCTAGCACCCTTACTAGTTTAGTAAATTTGCCCAGATAGGGCTATAGTATCTATTCATCTACAAGCACTATGCATCTGCAGCATCTAACAGCACATTCCTCATTAACCCCTAGCTCCTACCACCGTCTAGGTACATCTCAGATCTCATCCTCATTAACCCCTAGCTCCTACCACCTGTCTAGGCACATCTAAGACCACATTCCTCATTAACCCCTAGCTCCTACCACCGTCTAGGCACATCTCAGATGTCATCCTCATTAACCCCTAGCTCCTACCACCGTCTAGGCACATCTCAGAACTCATCCTCATTAACCCCTAGCTCCTACCACCTGTCTAGGCACATCTCAGATCTCATCCTCATTAACCCCTAGCTCCTACCACTGTCTAGGTATATCTCAGAACTCATCCTCATTAACCCTTAGCTCCTACCACCTGTCTAGGCACATCTCAGATCTCATCCTCATTAACCCCTAGCTCCTACCACCTGTCTAGGCACATCTCAGATCTCATCCTCATTAACCCCTAGCTCCTACCACCATCTAGGTACAGCTCAGATGTCATCCTCATTAACCCCTAGCTCCTACCACTGTCTAGGCACATCTCAGATCTCATCCTCATTAACCCCTAGCTCCTACCACCTGTCTAGGTACAGCTCAGATGTCATCCTCATTAACCCCTAGCTCCTACCACCTGTCTAGGCACATCTCAGATCTCCAAGTGCAGAGGGGCTAAGGCCTAGGGGTGGATTTGGGATTGATCATGATTAGTGATATTAAAGAAGCAGTTTGAGAGGAAGCAGCTGAAGCCACTCAGTGAGGAAGAGGCGTGCATTGAGAAAGAACATGAACGTGTACTGTTGCTATAACTAATACACATACTAGACTATGGGTATGCAGTACCAATATACATACCGCACTATGAATACACAGTACTAATACACATAGTATACTATGCATATACAGTACTAATATACAGTACATGGTAGACTGTGGATATACAGTACGTAGACCAGGGGTGTCAAACTCATTTTGCCCCGTGGGCCATGTTCAGTACCCCCCCAGTACTCAAACCACTCCCATGAATCAGCTCACAGGGGATCCAGTATGTTTGACACCCCTCACATAGACCATAGAAGTATGCTTTCTTCATAGTGGGCAGTTATGAAGAGGAGGTACCTCCAGTAGCTCAACAGTTAACATTAGTGCCTCAGGGGTTTGAGGTGGAGACAGGGGTCGGACACTATCAGGAGGGACTATATACTATATTAGTAGGTCTCATCTATGTCTACCTGGGGGACAGGTGTGGTTGCACAAGGGAAGGATGAATGAATACCCTACGCCACATACCTTCCTCCTCTACAACCTCAGGCTCAGGCTCAGGCTCGGGTTCTGCCTCCTCCTCTACCTCCTCTTCCTCTACCTCCTCCTCTGGGGCTGCCTCGGGGGCTACCTCTACTTCTACTACCTCTTCTTGGGATACGCAGCAGAGCACGCAGCATGCAGCGGGAACCCAGGGACAGGAAGGGTTTCGGAGAGAGGTTAGATATTCGTTTATGAACGCGTGAAGGAGGAGAGAGAATCGGTTAGGTTATAGGATGAAAATAGATTACTTCAGTTGAAGAAGGAGGGATGAGAGAAGAGAGGAGAGGACAGTACTGTACTGCTGGAGTGTGTGCAGCGAGCAGTGATGCTGAGAAGAACAGAAAGAGAGGGATGAGAGAAGAGAGGAAAGATGGATGGAAAAAGATGGGTAGACAGCATTAATAAGATGAAGTGAAATGATACGTTATGAATGATTGATGGTTTTCTGCATACCGGAGATACCTGAGTTTGAAAACATTTCGCATGCCAAAAAATGTGGAATTCCTTATTGCCCAATCACATTTTTCCTTATTCTTTAAGTTGTCAAAAATTTGTCAGAACAGTCACCCTTAAGAAGTGTTTGACAAGCCGTTTGATAAATCAAACGTGATTACGCACAGATAAAACAAACGTAATTATGATAAATGATAAGCAAGCAGGGATTTTGTGAGATTTTTTTTACAAACGCTTGATCAACAATGACAGACTTTATCATCTAGGGAATTCAGTTGACACACGGACAAACAAAGCAAGATGTTTTTCAATTCCACGTGACGGACTGGTACACAAAGCTCACATACAGGGAAGGCTGTACGAGTATCATTATGTGTGGCTGCATACTGTAATGTAATTGTGGTTACTAAGTTATAACAGAGAAACAGAGTGCACCATTGAAGGTCTGAGTATATGTAAAAGCTTGCTTTGTTGTGTTAAAACAGACATGAATCAAATCAAATCACATTTTTATTGGTCACATTCACATGGTTAGCAGATGTTAATGCGAGTGCAGCAAAACGCTTGTGCTTCTAGTTCCGACAGTGCAGTAATATCTAACAAGTAATCTAACTATTTCACAACAACTACCTTATACACACACATGTAAAGGGATGGAAAAATAATATGTACATATAAATATATGGAAGAGTGATTGCTGTGCGGCATAGGCAAAATGCAGTAGATGGTATAAAATACAGTATACACATATGAGATGAGTGATGTTGTGTGAATCTGACTTCACACAAAGCTAGCTTTCCAGCGAAGTTAAGATGTTTATGAGCTCCACATTACAGATATTTGAGGGTAAGCAAAAGCGGTTGTTAATTAGTAATAAATTATCGAGTCACACAAATAATCTATTAAAAAGACTCGCAAAGCAGGCGTTGTCAAACACATTTCAGATTAAGGGTAAGAGTTGACAAATTAGTAAGAGTGGCATCGCCATGGAAACCAAAATGTCTGTTGTTGTTGTTTTTTACCTTCCTCGTCTTCAGTTTCCGCAAAATAAATATGGTGAAACAAAAACACATGTCATTTCTTAGATCATAAATTGGTCCAATCCTTGCCCTGAGACATGGCTTTATAGGAGTCCATAGCCATGTCCCAGGTCAAGTCAGAATCATGCTGATCATTCATACCGTGTCCTATCCTCCATGACTGACTAAATTACACGCTATTTGTGAGTTTGACAAAAAACATTTATTCGAACCCACATATAAACGCTTATACAATTTGCATTCTCTAAATAATAACACATCTTCACTTGAAGGCTCATCTAGGGTTGTATCCAGTCTAGGAGGACAGTATCCCAACATCTAGGGTTGTATCCAGTCTAGGAGGACAGTATCCCAACATTTAGGGCTGTATCCAGTATAGGAGGACAGGATAGTATACCAACATCTAGGGCTGTATCCAGTCTAGGAGGACAGTATACCAACATTTAGGGCTGTATCCAGTATAGGAGGACAGGATAGTATACCAACATCTAGGGCTGTATCCAGTCTAGGAGGACAGGACAGTATACCAGCATCTAGGGTTGTATCCAGTCTTGGAGGACAGGACAGTATACCAACATCTAGGGTTGTATCCAGTCTTGGAGGACAGGACAGTATACCAACATCTAGGGCTGTATCCAGTCTAGGAGGACAGGACAGTATACCAGCATCTAGGGTTGTATCCAGTCTTGGAGGACAGGACAGTATACCAACATCTAGGGCTGTATCCAGTCTAGGAGGACAGGACAGTATACCAGCATCTAGGGCTGTATCCAGTCTAGGAGGACAGGACAGTATACCAACATCTAGGGCTGTATCCAGTCTAGGAGGACAGGACAGTATACCAACATCTAGGGCTGTATCCAGTCTAGGAGGTCAGGATAGTATACCAACATCTAGGGCTGTATCCAGTCTAGGAGGACAGGACAGTATACCAACATCTAGGGCTGTATCCAGTCTAGGAGGACAGGATAGTATACCAACATTTAGGGCTGTATCCAGTCTAGGAGGACAGGACAGTATACCAACATTTAGGGCTGGGTCCAGTCTAGGAGGACAGGACAGTATACCAATATTTAGGGCTGTATCCAGTATAGGAGGACAGTATACCAACATTTAGGGCTGTATCCAGTCTAGGAGGACAGTATCCCAACATCTAGGGTTGTATCCAGTCTAGGAGGACAGGACAGTATCCCAACATCTAGGGCTGTATCCAGTATAGGAGGACAGGATAGTATACCAACATCTAGGGCTGTATCCAGTCTAGGAGGACAGTATCCCAACATCTAGGGTTGTATCCAGTCTAGGAGGACAGTATCCCAACATCTAGGGTTGTATCCAGTCTAGGAGGACAGTATCCCAACATCTAGGGCTGTATCCAGTCTAGGAGAACAGGACAGTATACCAACATTTAGGGCTGTATCCAGTCTAGGAGGACAGGACAGTATACCAACATCTAGGGCTGTATCCAGTCTAGGAGGACAGGACAGTATACCAACATCTAGGGCTGTATCCAGTCTAGGAGGACAGGATAGTATACCAGCATCTAGGGCTGGGTCCAGTCTAGGAGGACAGTATCCCAACATCTAGGGTTGTATCCAGTCTAGGAGGACAGGACAGTATACCAACATCTAGGGCTGGGTCCAGTCTAGGAGGACAGGACAGTATACCAACATCTAGGGCTTTATCCAGTCTAGGAGGACAGGACAGTATACCAACATCTAGGGCTGTATCCAGTCTAGGAGGACAGGACAGTATACCAGCATCTAGGGCTGTATCCAGTCTAGGAGGACAGGACAGTATACCAGCATCTAGGGCTGTATCCAGTCTAGGAGGACAGGACAATATACCAGCATCTAGGGCTGTATCCAGTCTAGGAGAACAGGACAGTATACCAACATCTAGGGCTGTATCCAGTCTAGGAGGACAGGATAGTATACCAACATCTAGGGTTGTATCCAGTCTAGGAGAACAGGACAGTATACCAACATCTAGGGCTGTATCCAGTCTAGGAGGACAGGATAGTATACCAACATCTAGGGCTGTATCCAGTCTAGGATGAAAGGACAGTATACCAACATCTAGGGCTGTATCCAGTCTAGGATGACAGGACAGTATACCAGCATCTAGGGTTGTATCCAGTCTAGGAGGACAGGATAGTATACCAACATCTAGGGCTGTATCCAGTCTAGGAGGACAGGACAGTATACCAACATCTAGGGCTGGGTCCAGTATAGGAGGATGGTATACAGCATATGATTTTGACATACTTTCAGGATTAATGACAAAATGGCAAGACATAATTGTCTTTCTTCAAAGGTAAAAGACAATTGCCAGAATTAAATACTGATCAATGGGCCTGTATTGCGGACCGCATTGCCTGAAAATATGTACTTGAAACTCAAGGCTAATGATATCATCTTTAATGTAAACATTATATTTCACTGAGTCAAGCCAAACCTGCACAGAAATAGACAGACTTTTACCCTTGTAGAAGGTTAGAAGAAATATTGAATTATTATCACAACTACCGATACACAGTGTGAAAGAGACGAGTTCAGGCTTTACCACTGTATTTACAACAGTATTATTTACTACAGTATTTACAACAGTATTATTTACTACAGTATTAATTACTACAGTATTATTACATGATTATAAAGTAAACATAGAGTTGAGGACAGACTGGTTGAGAATGGACACAATCTGTCTGTTCTTCGTGAACCCAGTTGGGGGAGACACAGCTCTATGAATAGAGGATGCTGCCGTACAGAAGGCTTCAGCTCCACCTTGTTTAAATGTGGAGATACGTGTCACTGATCATTAAAGGAAGAGTAGATTTTTTTCAAGGTAGTTTTGTTATTTTTCACTTACCCTCGATCTGATCACTGAAAAATAAAAACAGCATACAGTTAGCATCAACAGGCCCATTTAACTTAGAGTTATAAGACAAACAGCTCTCTACAGTAATTAAAATCTCCATTCCTACCTAAATATAGGAAACATTAATGTTTTATTATGATATGTTGGATAAAATAGTAAAGACAGACACCAATGTCCAGGGAACAGCCCAGCTAGTCGATTACCTATCAACTAGACTCCGTAACAATTCATGTTACTACCAATAAACCTCATGCCTATCTTGTTTCACTCCAGTGGCAATTATTTACTAACAAGATACTCAGGGGTCAGGTTGTAAATGTCTCAGTCCCACTGATAGCACCAAAATGTAATACATTTATTTAGTCCCACTTGTAAATTATTTGGTAGCTAATGAGCCTAACAAGGAAATTAAACCCTCAGTCATAAAATGAATGAAATGAAGGAATAAAATGAATCATACAATGGGAATACTTACACTTCCTCAGTGTCAGACATGGTGACAGTGGATTTACACCTGGAAGAAAAGTAGTAAAGTTTCTTTATTTAAGTGTATTATTTTATTGTAGGATTTTTTCCTCCCTTTCATCTGAAGGAGAATACATGGGTAGTACAAGGAAAGGGAAAGGGGATACCTAGTCAGTTGTACAACTGAATGCCTTCAACTGAAATGTGTCTTCCTCATTTAGCCCAACCCCTCTGAATCAGAGAGGTGTGGGGGGGCTGCCTTAACCGACACACTGCTGAGGTAAGTTATGTCCTCTTTATTCACATCCTTCCAACAACTTTTGACATCATTTGTAGGTTAAAACTTTCCAAAGGTGCACTGAAAGGACAATTTAGTGTCATGTAGTAAAGACGACTAGCTAACACATCTCCTCATCCTCCTTCAGGTCTCTAAAGCCCTCGGCTGTACAGGACGTGGAACAACTCTCATTTCTAATCCTTTGGATATATATAAAGTGTCCTAAGAGGGTTCTTTCACACCTAGTGGTCCAGGACAGCTGCAGATGTCCTTCAGGCTTAGTCCTTTAGGATCTTATTACCCAGACTCAGCTGAGACCTTCTCTGTCCACATAGCTCCCAAATCCCCCTCTCCTTTTCTCCATATCTGGGCATCGTGGTCATTCATCACAACAAAGAAGGAATAAGTGATGATGGTAAGGAGAAGTCTGAGGATCCTTCCTGATTGGTTGGGTTCGACAAGACGATTTGGTTGACCCTTTGTGGTTCGTTTGGTTAACTTGTGATATAAAAGACTGGTTGACGATGATGACGAGCCTCCACCAGACAAACACAAAAACAATGTAAAAACATTTGGTTGGAAATCTATCCTTTTCTGTGTGTGTGTGTGTGTGTGTGTGTGTGTGTGTGTGTGTGTGTGGCGTCTACATATGTATGTGTGTTGGTGCCCGTGTGTACGTGTGCCCGTCTGAAGATTTCCTTGGGTTTGCGTAAGAAAGCCTGGGAAGGTCACAGAGTTAGGGGGGATACCACAGGGGTGTCCAGTATTACCCTTTAGCATTTAGCTGTACGCCCCGCAGACATTGTGACTGTCAACGTGCTTTCAGCTGTTCACCGCTAAGCCGTCATTGTAATTGCTAATACTGGTATGATGCCGCGGTACAATAAAGGGGAGCAGTTTTTTGTTGTTGTTGTAAATTCTTTAGTTGGAGAGGACAACGCCTGGGGACAACAAGAGATTAAAGTCTGACAACACGACAATTAGACAAAGGATGTAACCTTTGACCCATAACCCCTCAGTCTAGAACACTCAGTGCAGCTGTATCTCCATAGCTGTTTGAACGTGATAGAATACACTGTACTGTACTATAGCAATGGTAACCTGTCTAAAAGGACTATCGCCTCGTAGCACTCACATCTGGAACCAGGAAATGCTTTGAAAAGGGCTTTTTGCATGGCTCACATCAACATCATCATCCCAGACACCCTTGGACACACTCCAATTCGCATACCGCCCCCCACAAACAGATCCACAGACGACTCAATCTCTATTGCACTCGACACTGCCTTCTTCCATCTGGACGAGAGGAACACATATGTGAGAATGCTGTTCATTGACTGCAGCTCAACGTTCAACACCATAGTGCCCTCCAAGCTCATCACACTAAGCTAAGGACCCACTTCCTGATGGGCCGCCCCCCCGGTTGGTGAGGGTAGGCAACAACACATCCGCCACGCTGACCCACAACTTGAGAGCCCTTCAGGGATGCGTGCTTAGTCCCCTCCTGTACTCCCTGTTCAGCACAACTGCGTGGCCGGGCACGACTCCAACACCATCCTTAAGTTTGATGACGACACAACGGTGGTAGGCGTGATCCACTGCTTGGCTTTCGACCGCAAGGCGCTACAGACGGTAGTGTGTTCGGTCCAGTACGCCTCTATACCAGACGTCAGAGAATGACCCTAAAAATTGTCATAGACTCCAGCCACCCAGATCATAGACTGCTCTCTCTGCCATAAGACTGCTAAACAGTTAAATAGTTAACCAAATAGCTACCTGGACTATCTGCATTGATCCTTTTTGTACTAACTCTTTTGACTAATCAAATACATTGCAGTTACTGTTTATTATCTATCCTGTTGCCTAGTTACTTTACCCCTACCTATACGGTATGTACATATCTACCTCTATTACCTCTTATGGACTTGGTACCCAGCGTATATAGCCAAGTTATTACCTCGTACCCCTGCACATCAACTCAGTACTGTTACCCCCTGTATATAGCCAAGTTATTACCTCGTACCCCTGCACATCAACTCAGTACTGTTACCCAGTGTATATAGCCAAGTTATTACCTCGTACCCCTGCACATCAACTCAGTACTGTTACCCCCTGTATATAGCCAAGTTATTACCTCGTACCCCTGCACATCAACTCAGTACTGTTACCCAGTGTATATAGCCAAGTTATTACCTCGTACCCCTGCACATCAACTCAGTACTGTTACCCAGCGTATATAGCCAGGTTATTACCTTGTACCCCTGTACATCAACTCAGTACTGTTACCCAGTGTATATAGCCAGGTTATTACCTCGTACCCCTGCACATCAACTCAGTAATGTTACCCAGCGTATATAGCCATGTTATTACCTCGTACCCCTGCACATCAACTCAGTACTGTTACCCAGTGTATATAGCCAGGTTATTACCTCATACCCCTGCACATCAACTCAGTACTGTTACCCAGCGTATATAGCCAAGTTATCGTTACTCATTTAGTATTTATTCTTTGTGCTATTATTTTTCTATTTTTCTCTCTCTGCGTTGTTGGGAAGGGCCCGTCAGTAAGCATTTCACTGTTAGTCTACACCTGTTTACAAACCAAGTGACAAAAACATTTTGATTTGATTTAGCATCCAGGGATTGTCCACCAAAGTTTTCAATTACACAAAACACACATAAAAACACCTTGAAAATAAGTATTGTATTGACCTCTATCTAATAAGCATTGACTAAATCTATTTCCACTTTCGGTCAATTTAAACAATTTAAAGTTGTCTAATGAAAATTGTTGTCTTAAAAATGATATGCTACCAAACTCCAAACAGAAGAAACGGAACTATTTCAGTTTTTCAGACTGTTTACAGTGTTGCACGTAAACTTAGAGAGTAAACTTTGACCTGTTTGCAATTGTGAGACGTGTCCCATGGTCCAACATCCGGGCTCAGATGCCCCCAGCAGTCTGGCTGGAGCAGCTTAGATTACAACCAGAAGATAGTCCCAGTTCTATACGTTAGTAGGCTATAGATTCTCCTATGGTAAATCTACTGTGACAGTAGGAGAGACCACTTCCTCTTCCTGGACTCGTAAATCACTGTCTCTTTATCCATCTCTGTCTGTCTCTCTGTATCAGTGGCACATACCTGCCCAGGAATATTTAACAAACCCTCTATAATAACAGGAATTTACTCAAAACACAGGAATCAATCACTCTTAAACGGGGAAATGTTGTGTTTCTCCAACCCTTTGTCTTTCTATCTATCTTCCTTTCTTACCTCAGACAAGTTGAAAGAAGTGAGACTCCCTGGCGATGGATGGGGAGACTGGCTGTAAAGGCTTCTACAAACTCTTCTCATCAAATAAGTCCTTGTGTTATAGTGATATTTGATCTTGTCAAGCTGCTCATTGGCTGGGGTCTGACAGTGTGAGGTAGGGGAGTCGAGGGGGGCCTGCGGCATCTTCACACCCTCAATAAGGAGATGGATAAAGGTGGGGGGTTGGGGAGGGGGGTTAAGGAGGGATAAGAGAAGGAGTGGGGTTCTGGTTGTGGAAAGAAGCAGCTGAGATGTGTCTGGTGCTATATTTGTGGTGAGCAGAAGCAGAACTGATAGGGTGTGTAAGAGTAATGGGGATCCCACTGGGCATAACCTGCTGGAGTTTAGAGGCTTATACATCAGCGGCTTGGAATGCGGACAATGTCCCCTGTGTGTTCTACCAGCACGAATACACACTCTGTCAGTCAGTCTGTCAGTCAGTCTGTCAGTCAGTCTGTCAGTCAGTCTGGCAGTCAGTCTGGCAGTCAGTCTGGCAGTCATTACTGAGTCCAGTCATGGGATGGCAGAGGAGAGGACGGTGTACTTTACAGACTACAAACCAGTCAGTTATTATGTTACATATTCTAGTATTTTGTTCCAGTTATTGGATATACTGTACCTGTACTCTTCTATGTACTTCATGCCTTCCAGACATTATAGTATCAGGTATTGGATATACTGTACCTGTACTCTTCCAGACATTATAGTATCAGGTATTGGATATACTGTACCTGTACTCTTCCAGACATTATAGTATCAGGTATTGGATATACTGTACCTGTACTCTTCCAGACATTATAGTATCAGGTATTGGATATACTGTATCTGTACTCTTCCAGACATTATAGTATCAGGTATTGGATATACTGTACCTGTACTCTTCCAGACATTATAGTATCAGGTATTGGATATACTGTATCTGCACTCTTCCAGACATTATAGTATCAGGTATTGGATATACTGTACCTGTACTCTTCCAGACATTATAGTATCAGGTATTGGATATACTGTACCTGTACTCTTCCAGACATTATAGTATCAGGTATTGGATATACTGTACCTGTACTCTTCCAGACATTATAGTATCAGGTATTGGATATACTGTATCTGTACTCTTCCAGACATTATAGTATCAGGTATTGGATATACTGTACCTGTACTCTTCCAGACATTATAGTATCAGGTATTGGATATACTGTACCTGTACTCTTCCAGACATTATAGTATCAGGTATTGGATATACTGTACATGTACTCTTCCAGACATTATAGTATCAGGTATTGGATATACTGTACCTGTACTCTTCCAGACATTATAGTATCAGGTATTGGATATACTGTATCTGTACTCTTCTATGTACTTCATGCCTTCCAGACGTTATAATATCAGGTATTGGATGTTTTGGGAGGCATTTTGATATTTCTTTATATAAGTAAGTGTGATGAAATGATGTTTGCTTTGACAACTTTATTAATTTCTGTGTAACTTTATCTTGTGACATATTTTGCATATTTATACTGTGTCTACATGCATGTTTAAAAATATATATATATATATTTTTTCTTATTCATTTGTACCTGAATGTTGGTAACCCGTTTGCATATGAATACATATTCATTTTAGATCATTTACGTATTCATGTTTATGTGATGTGTTTTCATATTTATTTGTATTTGTTTACCTGTTTACATGACAAGGCACCTGCGTAGTACTCAGCCATGCTGCTGCACCCTTTCACAAAGTTGATCACGGCCTCAGAGAGAAGAGGACACACCCACTGACATGCCGGCCTATCATATGGAACTTCCTCCTTCCCCTCTACACAACACCACACCCACTGACATGCCGGCCTATCATATGGAACTTCCTCCTTCCCCTCTACACAACACCACACCCACTGACATGCCGGCCTATCATATGGAACTTCCTCCTTCCCCTCTACACAACACCACAGCCACCAACATGCCGGCCTATCATATGAAACTTCCTCCTTCCTCTCTACACAACACTACACCCACCGACGTGCTGGCCTATCATATGGAACTTCCTCCTTCCTCTCTACTCAACACTTGGAATGGCTCAATGTTCAGGTGGCCCACGTGTTGGCTGGACCAGAGGTGGTCTCTATATTGTATGTGTGAGCAGGCTCCTGTCTGCCTCTAGGGGTTGTTGTGTAGGAGGAGCAGGAACAGGAACAGGAACAGGAACAGGAGCAGGAGCAGGAACAGGAACAGGAACAGGAACAGGAGCAAGAACAGGAACAGGAACAGGAACAGGAACAGGAGCAGGAACAGGAGCAGGAACAGGAACAGGAACAGGAACAGGAACAGGAGCAGGAGCAGGAGCAGGAGCAGGAACAGGAGAAGGAGCAGGAGCAGGAACAGGAACAGGAGCAGGAACAGGAGCAGGAACAGGAACAGGAGCAGGAACAGGAACAGGAGCAGGAACAGGAGCAGGAACAGGAGCAGGAGCAGGAACAGGAACAGGAGCAGGAGCAGGAGCAGGAGCAGGAGCAGGAGCAGGAGCAGGAGCAGGAGCAGGAGCAGAACAGGAACAGGAGCAGGAGCAGGAGCAGAACAGGAACAGGAGCAGGAACAGGAACAGGAACAGGAGAAGGAACAGGAGAAGGAGCAGGAGCAGGAGCAGGAACAGGAGCAGGAGCAGGAGCAGGAGCAGGAGCAGGAGCAGGAGCAGAACAGAAACAGGAGCAGGAACAGGAGCAGAACAGGAACAGGAACAGGAGCAGGAGCAGGAGCAGGAACAGGAACAGGAACAGGAACAGCCCAGATCAGGTCATACTCAGAGTAGATCAGCAGGTTCTTTCTGCAGGGCGTGGCCTGGTAATATATATCAGGTGGTTGTGGAAGCCCCCTGCCTCCCTGGGTACAGATAGCTCTGTGGTTGTGGAAACGCCTTGACTTCCTGGGTACAGATAGCTCTGTGGTTGTGGAAACCCCCTGCCTCCCTGGATACAGATAGCTCTGTGGTTGTGGAACCCCCCTGCCTGCCTCGGTACAGATAGCTCTGTGGTTGTGGAAGCCCCCTGCCTGCCTCGGTACAGATAGCTCTGTGGTTGTGGAAACCCCCTGCCTGCCTCGGTACAGATAGCTCTGTGGTTGTGGAAACCCCCTGCCTCCCTGGGTACAGATAGCTCTGTGGTTGTGGAAACCCCCTGCCTGCCTCGGTACAGATAGCTCTGTGGTTGTGGAAACCCCCTGCCTGCCTCGGTACAGGTAGCTCTGTAGCTGTCACGGTCCTGCCACGGTGCTACGCTGGCTGCAGTTCTGCTGTCACAGTGGAACAGGTATTGGGTGCATCAGGGTTTTATTTTTGGAGTGGTTGCCGACGGGAGATCGCTGCCCCGCTATGGTAGACAGGGTTCAGCTCGCTCAGTCCAAGATGACCCTGCCTCTGTGAGGTTACACTCCAGTCTGGGATTATAGCAGACAAGGCCAGCCAGAGAGTTTGCCCCCAACTAGGAATCCCTAAGGTAAACATAATGTAATCCAGTGTCTGTCCGTGTGATTGGCTAGATCATGTTACTGTCCCGTTATGTGTTGATTTGCATGGACAGGGAGTAGGCCAACTACATCTGTTGGGGACTTGCCTTGGGGATTTGCTCCCCGGAAATGCACTTGAACCTCTCAAAAAGCCATGGATATGATCAGTTAAACAATGTCTCTGTGGATGAAAGGTTTGCATTTGTAGACCTACACTTTAACATGTTGCACGTTTTGCATCAGTAATGAACGGATGAATGATATCTGCATAGCAACACAATCTCTGTTACATCACTGGACTTGAAAATGCACTTCTGCAGAAATAAAGACAGATTCTAATGAACGTTGTGATATTTGGATATGTTTTCTGTGTACAGTGACAGTATATGCCTCTAAAAGTGAATTATTCTTTGTTTGACAGCGTAACAAGCCAAAAATAGTAAACTGCTACATTAATAAACTTGCGGAAAATTTGACTAAACTTAATTTTGTAGACAAAAACCGTGTGATTCTGGACATAGACATGCCGACATAATACATCTTTATTTTCCGGCATCGTTTATGTCTGTTTTTACTTGTGGTTGATTCATTTTCACTGTTCTAAAGTAAAGGAGCTTAACTTGAGGTCAGAGTACAGTGCAAAGTTAATCTTACACTTTCCTCTTTTGAGCCTGTGAGTTGGAGGCCTCCCAGTCTAACCGCCAGGCTTTAAAAGGGTGACCTGTTCTCATGTATCGAGCGCTGGGTTTAAGGTCTGGGGCTGTAGGAGCTGTAGGAGTTAAATGGGATACATTTGGTTGAAACGGTCCAATTGACGTTCTGAGAACATTAACACAATTTTCCATTTCAACATTTTCCAGAGAACCTTTGTTGAACCACATTTTTTGTTGTTAGTTTAAACCGAATATAAAGTCAGGAAAATCATCTCCACAGATTAGAAGGTATTCCACCCCAAATTATGAATACCGGTAGGGTATGTGGTCACGTTTGGTAGATCATGTTGTCATGGGGAGAATCACAATTGTATACTCCTCACCTCCTTCTCAAAACCCACTGGAGAAGGTTGGAGGGGAGGAACCTCTGGCTTTCAAATTCAATGGATTTTGAGAACTAGACGAGGAGAGAGGATGTGAGGAGTATACAACTGAGTATGCAATGGAGATCTTCCCATGCGGTGGCCTGGCTGTGGCCTACAGAAGCAGTGGCCTAGATATGGCTGCGTTCCAGGTCAGCTTTATTGCAGTCGTGCTACGCATCTCAGAAGACTGACAAATCATATTGATTTGGTTTCTGGGACATTTAACACATGTTGTTGTGAGATCTTATCATCTGTACAGTGTGACTGAATCAAAGACGACCTGAAACACACCCGTTGGTTCACAGAGCACAGTGGGAATGATTCACTGCCTGTAGGACAGATAACTGCAGAGAGCAGGTGGCTGGTGTCTCACGATACCTTCCCTCTCTCTTACCTCAGACTAAAATTAGGCCCTGGACCTTTTCCCAGTGTCCCAAGAGGCAGCAAGGCCTATATTAGAGCCCCGGGTGTTTAGGAAACAAAACCCTTCCTTTTCCGCTGTAACAAGCGTAACGTGCTACTGTATCTTACGGAACATGCCTGTTGCAAATGGAGGGCAGGCTTTATTTCAGAATAGACATACAAACTATTTATTTTATGAGCATGGGCTTTTTTTCCCCATGTTCTTTTTAAAGTTCTTCAAGCTCTGTCAACTTGATGGTTAATCATTGACATTTTCAAGTCTTACCATAGATTTTCAAGCCGATATGAGTCAAAACTGTAACTAGGCCACTCAGGACATTCAATGTCATCTTGGTAAGCAACTCAAGTGTAGATTTGGCCTTGTGTTTTAGGTTATTGTCCTGCTGAAAGATTAATTCATCCCCAGTGTCTGTTGGAAGCAGACTGAACCAGATTTTCCTCTAGGATATTAGCTGCGCTTAGCTGTATTCTGTTTCTTTTTATCCTAAGAAACTCCTTAGTCCTTAACAAAGTCCTTGCTGATGACAAGCATACCCATAACCTGAAGCAGCCACCACCGTGCTTGAGAATATGAAGAGTGGTACTCAGTGATGTGGTGTGTTGGATTTGCCCCAAACATAACGCTTTATATTCAGATATTTTTTGCAGTATTACTTAAGTGCCTTGTTGTAAACAGGATGCATGTTTTGGAATATTTGTATTCTGTACAGGCATCCTTCTTTTCACTCTGTCATTTAGGTTAGTATTGTGGAGTAACTACAATGTTGTTGATCCATCCTCAGTTTTCTCATATCACAACCATTAAACACTAACTGTTTTAAATCACCATTGGCCTCATGGTGAAATGCCTGAGCAGTTTCCTTCCCCTCCGGCAACTGAGTTAGGAAAGATGTCTGTATCTTTGTAGTGGCTGGGTGTATTGATGCACCATCCGAAGCCTAATTGATCATTCACCATGCTCAAAGTGTTGGTGCCCTTCTTTGCGAGGCATTGAAAAACTTCCATGGTCTTTGCAGTTGAATCTGTGCTTCAAATTCGCTACTCAATTGAGGGACCTTATAAATAAGTGGGGTAATGTGTAAATGTGTGGGGTACAGATATGGGGTAGTCATTAATAAAGAATATTAACCACTGTTACTGAACACAGAATGAGTCCATACAATTTATTAGGCATTTTATGAACCACATTTTTACTTCTGAACTTACTTAAGCTTTCCATAACGAAGGGGTTGAATACTTATTGACTAAAGACATTTCAGCTTTTAATTTTTAATTCATTTTCTACAAACAAAATTCCACTTTCACATGATGGTAGATCAGAGACACACGTGGTAGATCATCGTGGTAGATCATTGTGGTAGATCAGAGACACACGACCTCAATTGAATCCATTTTAAATTCAGACACAACACAACAGAGTGGGTAGTTCCGTATTGTTTCCATATCCCAATGATGGAGTCCACTGTGCTCTTGGAAACTTTCAACACTCTAGAAATAGTTTTATACCCTTCCCCATATATATACCTCATCACAATTATATCTCAGAGATCTACTGACAGTTTCTTGGACTTCATGGTATAGTTTCTGCTCTGACAACAGTGGGACCTTGTATAGACAGGTGTGTTTCTTTCTAAATCATGTCCAATTTAATTTAACCTGAGCTCAATTTGGCGTGTGAATGTGAATACTTATGTAAATGAGCTATTTCTGTATTTCATTTTCAAGAAATTAGATTAAAAAAACAACGACCATGTTTTGACTTTGTCATTCTGGGATATTGTGTGTACATGGGTGAGAGAAAAATAAATGTAATCCATTTTGAATTCAGGCTTTAACACAACAAAATGTGAAATAAGTCAAGGGGTATGAATACTTTCCGAAGGCACTGTATGTAGTACAGTTTTATCTAAAAAGGATACATAAAAAAAGTATAATCGTAAATTCACTGAGTAGGATGGTCCTCCCCTAAGGAGCCTCCACTGCAGGACACAGGTTGCACAGACCGTTGACAGGGCAAGTGATCAAAGTGAATTCACTGTTATTCTTTTAACATCTGCCTTTATTTTCTGCAACCACAGAAAAAATGACTAAGCAAGCTAGAACAACAAATGAAAGGGAGTCATAAAAAAACGACCTCTTTGCTACAACCACTCCTGGGTTGGGTAAGCTATATCATCTGATCATCTGTAATGTAGGCTAGATGAATCAGCTAGTTAGATATATCATCGGATCATCTGTAATGTAGGCTAGATGAATCAGCTAGTTAGATATATCATCTGATCATCTGTAATGTAGGCTAGATGAATCAGCTAGTTAGATATATCATCTGATCATCTGTAATGTAGGCTAGATGAATCAGCTAGTTAGATATATCATCGGATCATCTGTTATGTAGGCTAGATGAATCAGCTAGTTAGATATATCATCTGATCATCTGTAATGTAGGCTAGATGAATCCGCTAGTTAGATATATATCATCGGATCATCTGTAATGTAGGCTAGATGAATCAGCTAGTTAGATATATCATCTGATCATCTGTAATGTAGGCTAGATGAATCCGCTAGTTAGATATATATCATCTGATCATCTGTAATGTAGGCTAGATGAATCAACTAGTTAGATATATCATCTGATCATCTGTAATGTAGGCTAGATGAATCAGCTAGTTAGATATATCATCTGATCATCTGTAATGTAGGCTAGATGAATCCGCTAGTTAGATATATATCATCTGATCATCTGTAATGTAGGCTAGATGAATCAACTAGTTAGATATATCATCTGATCATCTGTAATGTAGGCTAGATGAATCAGCTAGTTAGATATATCATCTGATCATCTGTAATGTAGGCTAGGTGAATCAGCTAGTTAGATATATCATCTGATCATCTGTAATGTAGGCTAGGTGAATCAGCTAGTTAGATATATCATCTGATCATCTGTAATGTAGGCTAGATGAATCAGCTAGTTAGATATATCATCGGATCATCTGTAATGTAGGCTAGATGAATCAGCTAGTTAGATATATCATCGGATCATCTGTAATGTAGGCTAGATGAATCAGCTAGTTAGATATATATCATCTGATCATCTGTAATGTAGGCTAGATGAATCAGCTAGTTAGATATATCATCTGATCATCTGTAATGTAGGCTAGATGAATCCGCTAGTTAGATATATATCATCTGATCATCTGTAATGTAGGCTAGATGAATCAACTAGTTAGATATATCATCTGATCATCTGTAATGTAGGCTAGATGAATCAGCTAGTTAGATATATCATCTGATCATCTGTAATGTAGGCTAGGTGAATCAGCTAGTTAGATATATCATCTGATCATCTGTAATGTAGGCTAGATGAATCCGCTAGTTAGATATATATCATCTGATCATCTGTAATGTAGGCTAGATGAATCAACTAGTTAGATATATCATCTGATCATCTGTAATGTAGGCTAGATGAATCAGCTAGTTAGATATATCATCGGATCATCTGTAATGTAGGCTAGATGAATCAGCTAGTTAGATATATCATCTGATCATCTGTAATGTAGGCTAGATGAATCCGCTAGTTAGATATATATCATCTGATCATCTGTAATGTAGGCTAGATGAATCAGCTAGTTAGATATATCATCTGATCATCTGTAATGTAGGCTAGATGAATCAGCTAGTTAGATATATCATCTGATCATCTGTAATGTAGGCTAGATGAATCAGCTAGTTAGATATATCATCTGATCATCTGTAATGTAGGCTAGATGAATCAGCTAGTTAGATATATCATCTGATCATCTGTAATGTAGGCTAGATGAATCAGCTAGTTAGATATATCATCGGATCATCTGTAATGTAGGCTAGATGAATCAGCTAGTTAGATATATCATCTGATCATCTGTAATGTAGGCTAGATGAATCCGCTAGTTAGATATATATCATCTGATCATCTGTAATGTAGGCTAGATGAATCAGCTAGTTAGATATATCATCTGATCATCTGTAATGTAGGCTAGATGAATCAACTAGTTAGATATATCATCTGATCATCTGTAATGTAGGCTAGATGAATCAGCTAGTTACAAGAAGAAAAAAACCCAGCAGTAATCAAAAGAGCACTTTTTTTTCCAACAATAGCATACGAATTGGTTGACGTAAGTTATCAAACATCTTAGAGGACGTATACTGTAGTATTGCACGTTGTTATCTGTGACCAGTTGCTCGTTGAGCCCTAACAACAAAGGATAATTACGGGGAGAATTTACCTTGGCGGTAACTAATGACAAAGTTTAGGAGAACTAAAAACGACAAAGGATAGATGAATTGGGTTATGTTTAGAATAAGGGTTGGGATTAGTTAAAATTCTACAGTTGTCGCCGACGCAACTCAAAACATGCATTTGGATTGGTAGACTATCGCGGAGAACATCCACCCATCCTCCCCGACCAACCTCCCAAAGTTTGATTCTGTCTCAAGTAACTACACCATTAGTAGGTATCATACATCTTGGAGGTGCTCAGAAATAGGTCAAGTATATTTCGTCTCCCTCTGAGGCCAGGCTGTTTTTTCATAGTAGGGCAAAAGGGCAGGTGCTTCAGCACCACTAGGACTCTATCTGTGCCCGTACCTGATCCAGATTAGCGTGCTTGATCCAAATTAGCGTGCTTGATCCAGATTATCGTGTTTGATCCAGATTAGTGTGGTTGATCCAGATTAGTGTGGTTGATCCAGGTTAGCGTGGCTGATCCAGATTAGTGTGGTTGATAAAATTAGAGTGGTTGATCCATATTAGAGTGGTTGATCCAGATTAGCGTGGTTGATCCAGATTATCATGGTTGATCCAGATTAGCGTGGTTGATCCAGATTAGAGTGGTTGATCTAGGTCAGAATGGTTGATCCAGATTAGTGTGGTTGATCCGGATTAGTGTGGTTGATCCAAATTAGCCTGGTTGATCCAGATTAGTGTGTCTGATCCAGATTGTCATGGTTGATCCAGTGTGAAGGGTACAATCACAATCAATTGTTGTTCCCAAAACGATTGAAACACCAAAACCTTGATTTTACAATGAAAATTGGTTTGTGTTATGATTTCCGTTATGTAATAGGATTAATTGTAATCAGTAAGAAACCAACAAACAAGCCGTATTAGGTAACAATATTCCCTTGGAACACCTGCCAAGGTTTTTGCCTAAATATATAAACTTTATATGGAGACGTGTTTATACTTGCCTCACGTATTATGATCCTTTTAAAGTAGACACAAAGGGACTTTTATTGTCTATTTCAACTATTGAGGTTTTATAAAGTTACGCAGTACCTCCAGGATACCGAAGCCCTTTAAGAATGTATTTTAAAAACCAGTTAACAAGCCGGTTGTCATGAGATGCTATATCTATCTAAAGCAGTTTTCATAGAGCCATTAGCAGTGGTTAAATAAAGAGCAGGACAGCTGTGAGGGCTGGCCCACATTACTGAAACAACATGCACAGACCACAGGATCAGTTTACCATGACCTCACCTACTAATGGAAACAACATACAGATTGATAGAACCACAGAAATAGGACTGTAAATACTGTTAATACGGTATATCACACAATGGCACATTTACCTCATTCATTTACTTTATTTCGTTTTTTTAATTAAAGTTAACAAAATAGTAAATGAAAAAAAATATTCACTAAAAGACCTCATGGATAAGATTGTCCAAAATAAACGAGTACAAACATGAATATTTTTGCATAATTGTATATTTTTGACCTATTGTCAATAATTTTTTTAACAGGTTGGCAGTGTGTTGCTATAGAGAAAATCAACTGGTACACATAACATACTGCATATGCTTCAGAAATGTTGATCTAAATGTTGTTTTTAAGAGGAATATGTCGGCTAAATGGAATGAATGATAAATAGGAGTTGAAGTGATCGTCAAAGTTAATCCAACGTCTGTTCTTCACAATTCCTCAAGGCATTGTCCAGCTGAAAAACGAACCAGGAAGAGAAGAGGGATGTCAATGATTCATTTATATTCATTAAAGTAACACACTAGAACATGGCATCTTCTGGTTGTGTCAAATGTTTTGAGTTTGTAATGAATTTTGTCTTAATAGAGGCTCACAAAAAATAAAGATGTGGGTTAAAGTTTTGGTAGATTTAAAATATAATTTTGTCATTTAATTCTTGCCGCTTGATGTTTTGTCTTTGTTTTGTCTTTTCAGGGGGGTTGAAATGAAACGCTGATGGCAGTCAGTTACAGGAATGGACTCCAGCCGGACCTTCCCGACCCCGCCCAGCCTCCCCCTCCCCTGCTGCCCAAACCAGACAAGGCCAATGCCCGGCTGCAGAAACTCATCAAGAAGAGTGCCAAGAAGAAGGCCCGACCCTCTCAGACCCCCATCCCCTTCCGCTCCTGTCTGTCCCCCGTACACGAAGCTTCAGACCTCGAACACAGCGACACACACTCGACTCCGCCCCGGTCACCGGACTTCAGTTTCCCCATTAGGCCTCTGTATGATCAACATCCCCCCTCTCCGTTCTCGGTCCCCCCTAGTGGTCCATATGGTAGTCCTTACGGCCAGAGAGGGGTCTTTCCCCCACTGGACTACACCGCTCCCATTCAGACATCAGAGAACCAGGTGGCGCCCCTCTTTGAGTGCTCGTCATTTATGTTTGACGATGATGACACAGAAAGCATGATGCCACCCTCGCCTCCGCCACCCGTACCTGAGTTCTCACAAGGCCCTGCAGTTCATCTGTATGACTTGTATTCATCTGTAACACTGAATTCGTATGGGTCGGTGGCCACGGCTACAGTAGCTCCAGACCCAGTCTCCAGTGTACCAGAGTCAACTCCCCCAACTCCATGTTCCCCTAAGATATCAACTCATGTTATGACTCTTTACCCACCAGTACCTAGTGGTCCGAGCCTGGGTTCGGGTCTGGCTCCATTACCAGCTCAGGTCCAAGTTCCAGTCCCACCTCCTGCTCCAATACTGGTGTCAGCGCCAACCCTTCAGACACAACCTCTGACCTCAACCCAGAAGGTGACGACACCCAGTAAGCCAAAGGATGAGGCTCCAAAGCACACACCAGCTTTGGTCACTAATAACCTTGGTTCTGAAGATCACATTATGAGCAAAGTGGCTTCTGAGACGGTCAGCACGCAAATAACTCAAGCTGATTCCCGTAAAGTCAAACGGTCTGACCTCGTCCCACAAACAATGATTTACACATCCAAGGCAACGTTTTATGAAATCTCCAAGCCTGCACTTCCAGACATAACAGGAGTGAATATATTGTATCAAGGAGCATCGTTATCCACTATACACAGGGAGAAATCACCAATGACTTGTCACCAAAGTGAGCCGGCAATCCCATATAAAGTTGCTGTGGCAAAGACCCCTTCTGGAAGATCGAAAACACCCTCACACCATCCCTCAATGGGAAGACTGACACCTGTTTTTGAGATATCGAAAGCCAATCCACTCTTATTCGCTGCAAGTCCAGTCTTCTTCTCCTCTCGGGATGTGCATGCCTCGGTCATAAACACAGAGACAGAGAAATACAAGTCACCAATGACTGTTACCAGTACTCTCTCAGCAGCAACCGAACAACTAAAACAAATTGGATCTCGTTCAGATAGAGACATATTCCCAAATAATGGAATTACAACTACAACTACCATGGGAGGATCTATGGCTAATTTATCTTCTATGTTCAACTCCTCTCAGGATGTACACGTCACACAGAGATTCGAGTCACCAATGACTATAACCAGTACAGCCCAAACACCCTCAGCAATACCTGTTAACAGTAGAGTCAAATCTCCCTCAGCAATACATATAACCAGTACAGCCCAAACACCCTCAGCAATACCTGTTAACAGTAGAGTCAAATCTCCCTCAGCAATACATATAACCAGTACAGCCCAAACACCCTCAGCAATACCTGTTAACAGTAGAGTCAAATCTCCCTCAGCAATACATATAACCAGTACAGCCCAAACACCCTCAGCAATACCTGTTACCAGTAGAGTCAAATCTCCTCCTTCAATGCCTGTTACCACTACAAGCAATACTCCCTCAGCTGCAGCAGAAGCACCAAAACCAAGAGGATCTAACTCTGATAAACATTTACAAGGTCTGACCAGTGTTGATAGAAGTACAACTCAAACTAATGGAATAACAACCAACATGGAACGGTCTATGGCTAAGATATCTTCTGCATTCAGCTCCTATCAAGATGTACATGCCTTGGTTGTAAACAAAGAGACACACAGACACAAGGAGATACAGGATACAACTACTATGCTCGGATGTATGACTAATATATCTCATGCCTTCAGCTCCTATCAAGATATACATACCTCAGTCATAAACACACAAAGACACAAGTCCCTCATGCCTGTTACGTGTAGAGTTAAATCTCCCCCGGCGATGACTGTTACCAGAACAGCCCAAACTCCCCTAGCAATTCCTGTTGCCAGCAGAGTCAAATCGCCCCCATCAATGCCAGTTAACAGTAGAGTCAAATCTCCCCCATCAATGTCTGTTACTAGTGCAGCTCAAACTCGCTCAAGAGCCACTGAACCACAAAAATCAGCTGGATCTGCCAGTGCCGGCTCAGTGGAACTTTCACAAGGTCCAACCAGTGGGGATAGAAATAGAAACCAGACTAGTGGAGGTACAACCACCACTAAAGGATCTATGGCTGAGAGAACTCCCACTGAGATTCTAGAATCAAAGATGGCTGCACATGACATTACAGTTTCCAAGCCAAATGTAAAGTTTACAGAACCTCATATGCCAAAAGATAAGATGGATGAAACAACTGAATATGGAACCCCACCTGAGTATCAAAAGCAACAGACTCCATTGTCCCCCAAAAGGATACCAAAGACAGATTCAAATGGATACAAAGCGCCAACGATTTCAGCTCCACAAGCACCACCAAACGGACCCACTGTGCCAACGATCTCAGCACAACCACCTCCAAATGGACAAACTGTCCCGATGATTTCAGCACCACAAGCACCTCCAAACACTTTGCTAACGCCAATGATTTCATCACCTCAATCTCCATTGACCCCTAGATACCCAGACTCTCCTATAATTGGCTTACGTAAAGTTCTAGCACCATTGATGGAGCATCAAAAGACCCCTACATCCAAAAAACCTAAAGCACGGTCAACATATTACGGACTGACTCCGGCTGAGTATGTTGCCTATGGTGGGATCCGGACATACTATGGTCCTTCTGGACCTAAAGCTAATGAATCAACACCATCACCATCCACAGCACAGACTAATGGATTACCAAATGGGCCTCGTCCTCCTTTAATCTCTAAGCCTGAAACATCCCCCATAGGATCAAACACACCCAACAGAGAACAACAGAAACCTACCTTGCAAGGGCAGCATTCTACTGTTCCAGCACCTTCACTTTCAACACCTTTAGCTGCAACTGGCTGTTCTCAGACACCAACAGATAAGGCAGCCATATCTAAACCCAATACATCAGATGTTAACCAATCTGAAGCACCTGCTTATGCAATACAACCTGATATAACACCGATTGTGGACATAACAAAACCTGAACTTCTATTGGCCCTCGGACAGCTAACTCTTCCACCAGCCACCAGTGAAGTTCCCACACCAAAGGCCTCTCATTCGGAGGTTCCAAGACCGGCACATAAAGCAGGTGTGGTACACACAACCAGACCAGCTCCATTTCAGATAAATGAAACTCCTTCATTCCCGATAGGTAGGAATGTTGTGTCAAAGTCGCTGTTTCCTTTCAGCAGTCCAAATGCTGAAGTTTCACAAAATCCAACTGTAGAAAATATTCCCCAACACAGTGGAAAGTCAGAGGCAGATCCCACAGTCATGCATCTTTCTGTCAAGGCTAATATTAGCACAGACATTAAACTACCCAGAAAACCTGTCATAGGTGCCCAAGTCCCCAACAACCCTGATATAGGAAGCCAACTCCACAGCCAACCTACCACAGCAACTATACTACCAGGCAAGCCTACCATAGACACCAAACTACCTAGCAAGCCTAGTGTGCCAACCATAAGAACTCAACTCTCTCATACACCTACTATTGAAACACCTACCATTGAAACAGGACCCCAAGTCCCCACCAAACCTACTATAGAAAACCAACATTCATGCACACCTACCACTGGAACTAAACTTCCTAGCCCACCTACCAAAATAGCACAACTTCCCAGCCCACCTAACATAGTAGCCCAACTCTCTAGCACGCCTAGCATAGAAGCCCAACTCTCTAGCACACCTAGCATAGTAGCCCAACTCTCTAGCATGCCTAGCATAGAAGCCCAACTCTCTAGCACGCCTAGCATAGTAACCCAACTCTCTAGCACGCCTAGCATAGAAGCCCAACTCCCCAACAAGCCTTTAATAGAACCTGTACTACCTGGCAAGTCTACTCCAGAAAATATTCTGCACAGTACCATGCAGTACCATGCAAACCATACCAGGAAGCATTTTGTAGAAACCAACTCCAACAAAGCAATTGAATGCAGACAATCTACAAAGCCTACCACTGATGAAAAACCTTCCACCAAGTCCACTCCTGAAACAAGATTCTCAGCCAGCTCTACGAACGAAGGTAAACAATTTACAAACCCTATTGTAGCAAATGGAGCTTGGCTGAAACCATCCCTAGAGTCTTCACGTACTAACTCAACTATCATAAGTGCACAGCCATCCACAGAAATTAGATCCCCAATAAGCCCTACTTTACAAGCTAAGCATTTTACAAAGCCTGTTTACAACACTAGTTCCTCTCCAAAGCCGGTCCCACGTACTAACAGGCCTATTATAATTGTACAACCTCCCACACCTCCAATAATAGAGGCCAGACCTCCCTCAACCCCTGCTTTAGAAACTAAACCCTTTACAAAATCTATTGCAGAAGCTAAAGCCTCACCAAAATCCATTGAACCTATCTTGGCTAATATAACTACCATGAATGTACAACCTTCAACAAAACCTACCGCAGACTCTTTTAGCCCTACTATTGAAGCTAAACCCTTTATGAAGTCCGTCATAGAAGCTAGCACCTCCCCGAAACGGGTCTCAGTGCTGCCTAACAAACCTACCATAAAAGTCCTACCTTCTACACCACCACGTAGACATAACAGACCATGGTCAACAACACCTATGGAACCTAAAGCTGTTACAGAACCTAACCGTGCAACGAATAAGCCTACTGTAAATGTACAACCTTCGACAACACCTGCTACAGAAACTATACCCTGCTTCAGCCCTACTGTTGAAGCTAAACCCCTTATACAGCACAATATGGAAACTAGAGTATTTGCTAAATCATCCCCAGAGCCTAAACCAGCTAACAAGACTACCGTAAATGAACAACCTTCAACAACACCTACTAGAGAAACTAGACAATGCTTCAGCCCTACTGTTGAAGCTAAACCCCTTATACAGCACAATATGGAAACTAGAGTCTTTGCTAAATCATCCCCAGAGTCTAAACCAGCTAACATGCCTACCATAAATGTACAACCTTCCCCAAAGCCTATAGAAGGAGAAACCACCTTAAGCCCTTTTATTGAAGCTAAACCCTTTACACAGAATAATACAGAAACTAGATACTTCACAAAACCTGTACCAGAACCTAAACCAGCTAACAAGCCTACCATAAATGTACAACCTTCCACAAATCCTACTACAGAAATTAGATCCTGCTTCAGCCCTACTGTTGAAGCTAGACCTGCTGCAAAGGTTATGGCATCAAGAAGCTGCTTTAGTCCCACTAGACCCTGGTTAAACCCTTCTACTGAAGCTAAACCCTTGACGAAGCATGACATTGAAGCTATTGCCTCCCTAAAACCGACACCAGAGCCTAAATCGACTAACACCACTTCCACAAAGCCTGCTATAGAACGTATATCGTCCCCAACCCCAACCGCTGCCATAGACACTGTGATAAAACTACCTGCCGTTACCAAAGTGATTGACTCTTCCACTCCTGCCTCTCTGCCTCAGGCCTCAGCCTCTGTAAAAGCCACGTCCACAAACAGAGGAATGTCATCGCCATCTCAGCCAAAGACTGGACAGACAGAGACAGACACAATGGAAGATGTGGAAGCCAATGCATTAGGTGCACAGGGGAAAGCAGCCAGACGTCAAGATACACCCTGTACGAAGCCTACGATATCAACTGCATCTTTGACTGTTGACAATGTAGACAAGGTAGACAAGCCCCAAGCTCCAACCGCTAAACCTAACCCTGCTAAGGCTGCACTGAATGCAATGAAACCTAAAAGTCTGAAGACCATGTTCAGTGGCTGGTCGCGCCTCAAAAAACACATGGTCGTTGAACCAGAGGAACCTCAGTTCCCAGAGCCAGAGCCTGAATCTGTCAGCAGGGATGGCACCACCTACAGTAAGAACACTGACCAGGCCAAATCTAGTCAAGCTTCTTCAGCAGAGGTCAAAGACCACTCTGAGAAGGGCAAAGAAGTGCTGAAGGAGACAGAGGCGCCCAGAGCCATGAAGATGTGGGACGCCATGCTCTTCCAGATGTTCTCTACCAAGGATGCAATCATGCAGCAGATCAAAGCTAGCAAAGCTCCTACTGGTTCCGACAAGAAGAATGACCAGAGAGAGCAGACCAATAAGACACAGAAAGCCAATCAGCAGAAAGATAATGAGATGGAGGTTGTCCCCTCTTTTGCCAATCGCCTGCCGCTCCTCCTCTACAGTCCGCGCTTTGATGCCAGAAAGATAAAAGAGGCTGCAGAGAAGCCGCTGGTGAAGATGTCAGCTGTGTTCCAAAGGGGGCTGATTAACCGCAAAAATCAGGACGGGGAAGGGAAGGACTTTAATAAAACTGCCAGGGGATTCGGTTCCTCAAGAACAACTGATGTCTGACTTGGAACTCACACCAGAATATTGCTGCTCTATCTTCTCATTAAGTAGATGAATAAACCTCAATATATTCATTTCAGTTATCATATAGCTAGAGGTTTGTATGTTAAATAAGCTTCCGATCAAGGGCTGCAGTGCAGTAGGCTATGCCAGGATATTTATTTCAATATGGTGTTTAAACTATGATTTTAACTATGATCATGAGCTCATAAGACAATGATGTTGGATGCATGCAGATGTTGTATTTTTTTAAGCATTGCTAGTGTTTTAGTCTTGGAGTGTTCACCCTGGGTGAGGTTAGGAGTAGAGTGTCTGATGTCAGTGTGTAATTAATAGGGCTTGTACATTCCTGGATTGATGGGATGGAAGGGCATTGGATGACAGAGCAGTGTAGCTGTGAGAGAGATAGAGCCTAGCTAGAGGGGGAGCTTAGCTAGATCTGGAGCCTAGCTAGAGGTGGAGTCTAGCTAGAGGTGGGGCCTAGTTAGAGGTGGAGCGTAGCTAGAGGTGGAGCCTAGTTAGAGGTGGAGCCTAGCTAGCAGTGGAGCCTAGTTAGAGGCGGGGCTTAGCTAGAGGTGGGGCCTAGTTAGAGGTGGAGGCTAACTAGAGGTGGAAGCTAGCTAGAGGTGGAGCCTAGCTAGAGGTGGAGGCTAGCTAGAGGTGGAGCCTAGTTAGAGGTGGAGGCTAGTTAGAGGTGGAGCCTATCTAGAGGTGGAGGCTAGTTAGAGGTGGAGGCTAGTTAGAGGTGGAGCCTAGTTAGAGGTGAAGCCTAGCTAGATGTGGAGCCTAGCTAGATGTGGAGGCTAGCTAGATGTGGAGGCTAGTTAGATGTGGAGGCTAGCTAGAGGTGGAGCCTAGTTAGAGGTGGAGCCTAGCTAGAGGTGGAGCCTAGCTAGAGGTGGAGGCTAGCTAGAGGTGGAGCCTAGATAGAGGTGGAGGCTAGCTAGAGGTGGAGCCTAGATAGAGGTGGAGGCTAGTTAGATGTGGAGGCTAGCTAGATGTGGAGTCTAATTAGAGGTGGAGCCTAGTTAGAGGTGGAGCCTAGTTAGAGGTGGAGCCTAGTTAGAGGTGGAGCCTAGCTAATAGAGGTATACACGCCAGACTAGAGGGAGAACTCTAACTTTGAACTTAACACCATAAACTGTTACTGCATGCACCGTTTTTAAAGTCAATGGAAAAGATATGAAGTTTTCCCTCTAGTGTTAATAACTCTACAGGGGAGCTCCGGAAGGGGCACAGCAGCTGCAGAAGATGGACATACAGGGAGAGAAGGTGTGGCTTAAACAGAAGGCAGCAGAAGGATACGTAGGCCCTACTGGAAATGACAACACAAAAAAGTTGGTTTGAAAAGCACTTTCAGTTTGCAGGTTCGTTGGAAATATATTTAAATAGCAAATGGAATCTATTAATGTTATGTAAAATGTCCAGTAGGAGGAGGGAGACAGTTTTTAGATACGTTGGAGATTCTCTGAGCAGAAGAAAGGACAGAGAGAAACGAGATGGACATGGATCCTTATGGGACATGATGATAGGACATGTATCCTCATTGGGACATGATGATAGACATGTATCCTTATGGGACATGATGATAGGACATGTATCCTTATGGGACATGATGATAGGACATGGATCCTCATTGGGACATGATGATAGGACATGTATCCTTATGGGACATGATGATAGGACATGGATCCTCATTGGGACATGATGATAGGACATGTATCCTTATGGGACATGATGATAGGACATGGATCCTTATTGGACATGATGATAGGACATGGATCCTCATTAGGACACGATGATAGGACATGGTTCCTTATGGGACATGATGATAGGACATGGATCCTTATGGGACATGATGATAGGACATGGGTCCTCATTGGGACATGATGATAGGACATGGATCCTTATGGGACATGATGATAGGACATGGATCCTTATGGGACATGATGATAGGACATGGATTGCTTTATGATGAATGTCTTCAATGGTGCAGAATGGATAAGAATGAAGGAATGTAAGATAAAGGTGCCTCAGGCAATAAACTACAGAAGGGTCTTGGTGATACAGGAAGACGTGTAATAAACTACAGAAGGGTCTTTGTGATACAGGAAGACGTGTAATAAACTACAGAAGGGTCTTTGTGATACAGGAAGACGTGTAATAAACTACAGAAGGGTCTTTGTGATACAGGAAGACGTGTAATAAACTACAGAAGGGTCTTTGTGATACAGGAAGACGTGTAATAAACTACAGAAGGGTCTTTGTGATACAGGAAGACGTGTAATAAACTACAGAAGGGTCTTTGTGATACAGGAAGACGTGTAATAAACTACAGAAGGGTCTTTGTGATACAGGAAGACGTGTAATAAACTACAGAAGGGTCTTTGTGATACAGGAAGTTAAGTAGGTAAGTGACACTGACAGTTAATTTGTTAAATAATGAAGACGCAGTTGGTGTTTTAAAATAAGTTTTTGATAATTTTGTTGCTGGAATAGATCTAATAAGCATGATTTTTTTTCTTAATGCTTTAAAGGTTTATTCTTCTGTAAGGTACTTTTGAGAATTTGTGGCATAATTTTTTTAATTTAAGATGTCTATTTTTGTTATAGCTATCTGATGCTTCTCAGGTCTTTGTTTAATGAAATGATTTTTCATTGATAAATAACGGATGTATCCTCATGAGCCAACCATAACCACACTGCTGCTTTAAGCTTGTTCTGGAATTGGCTCGACTCAAAAGTGTGCAGCAATAAAAATGGGTTCAAAACTGAAGAAGGAAAAACCTGTATTGATTGTATATACAGGACATTATTTTGTATAGACGTGTCCAGTATAGAATGCTGTTGCCTATCGTGTGATTAACTAAATTATTGCTTATTGTCTACATGTTTACATTGAAGTAAACTCTAAGCTGTTGTATCAGTTTCTTGTTGTTTTTATTTAGTCATGTACCATTATTGATGTGGTTTGTGACACATTAGTTCCTAGTTGATTGAGAGATGACCGTTAGTCTAAGATCTAGTACTGGTATTCTAAGATCTAGTACTGGTAGTCTAAGATCTAGTACTGGTATTCTAAGATCTAGTACTGGTAGTCTAAGATCTAGTACTGGTATTCTAAGATCTAGTACTGGTAGTCTAAGATCTAGTACTGGTAGTCTAAGATCTAGTACTGGTATTCTAAGATCTAGTACTGGTAGTCTAAGATCTAGTACTGGTAGTCTAAGATCTAGTACTGGTAGTCTAAGATCTAGTACTGGTATTCTAAGTACTGTCATATGGTAGAAGAGAATCACAATCACTTGGTTGCATGCCAAGGCGTGACTGCTAAGGAACTAGTAAATACCATAGAATTGCAACTAACAGACCTCTCTCTCCTGGATAGATATGGTATGGAATGGCCTAACAGATCTCTCTCTCTCCTGGACAGAGATGGTATGGGATGGCCTAACAGATCTCTCTCTCTCCTGGACAGAGATGGTATGGGATGGCCTAACAGATCTCTCTCTCTCCTGGACAGAGATGGTATGGGATGGCCTAACAGATCTCTCTCTCTCCTGGACAGACATGGTGATACATTACTACCAGACCTCTCTCTCTCCTGGACAGACATGATGATACATTACTAACAGATGAATGGGATTGTTTTTACACAAAGCCAACAACTACACATCCACAGCTGCCATTTTCTTTTTTTTAAAGTAAATATGGGATGTAGCTGCAATTTTCTTTTTTTTAAAGTAAATATGGGATGTATCTGCCATTTTTTTAAAAAGTAAATATGGGATGTAGCTGCCATTTTCTTTTTTTTAAGTAAATATGGGATGTAGCTGCCATTTTCTTTTTTTAAAAGTAAATATGGGATGTAGCTGCCATTTATTTTTTAAAGTAAATATGGGATGTAGCTGCCATTTTCTTTTTTTAAAGTAAATATGGGATGCAGCTGAAATTTTTTGTTTTTAAGTAAATATGGGATGTAGCTGCCATTTTCTTTTTTTAAAGTAAATATGGGATGTAGCTGCCATTTTCTTTTTTTAAAGTAAATATGGGCTGTAGCTGCCATTTTCTATTTTTAAAGTAAATATGGGGTGTAGATGCCGTTTTCTTTTTTTTAAGTAAATATGGGATGTAGCTGCCATTTTCTTTTTTTTAAGTAAATATGGGATGTAAGTGAGTCTTACTTGATTTTCCATTTGTGTGCTCGTTGTAATCATCATCACCGATGGCAACCTTCTCATACTTGCCATGAGCCATCATCACAAATTTGTACTTTTTACCAGAGGAAGCTCCCTAGAAAAGAGTTCAATATTGCAGTGCAAATAATATTATATATTTAATTTGTACAAATGCAGGCATGTATAATTTCAATGTATTATTTTAAGTACCAATTATATTCAAAAGTTTCATACACCTTTGTGTTGACAGCTATTTGTTTTGAATATAATCCACCAATTGAATAACAGACCTCATACAGTGCACTCGGAAAGTATTCAGACCTCTTGACTTTTTCAAAATTGTGTTACATTACAGCCTTATTCTAAAATGGATTAAATAGTTTTTTTCCCCTCATCAATAACGACAAAGCAAAAACAGGTTTTTGGAAATCTTTGCACATTTATAAAAAAATCTGAAATATCACATTTACATAAGTATTCAGACCCTTTACGCAGTACTTTGTTGAAGCTCCTTTGGCAGCGATTACAGCATCAAGTCTTCTTGGGTATGACGCTACATGCTTAGCACACCTGTACTTGGGGAGTTTCTCCCATTCTTCTCTGAAGATCCTCTCAAGTTCTGTCAGGTTGGATGGGGAGCGTCGCTGCACAGCTATTTTCAGGTCTCTCCAGAGATGTTCGATTGGGTTCAAGTCCAAGCTCTGGCTTGGCCACTCAAGCACATTCTGAGACTTGTCCGGAAACCACTCCTGTGTTGTCTTGGCTGCGTCCTTAGGGCCGTTGTCCTGTTGGAAGGTGAACCTTCGCCCCAGTCTGAGGTTCTGAGCACTCTGGAGCAGGTTTTCATCAAGGATTGCTCTGTACTTTGATCCGCTCATCTTTCCCTCGATCCTGACTAGTCTCCCAGTCCTTGCTGCTGAAAAACCTCCCCACAGCATGATGCTGCCACCACCATGCTTCATTGTACGGATGGTGCCAGGTTTCCACTTGGCATTCAGGTAAAAGAGTTCAATCTTGGTTGCATCAGACCAGATAATCTTGTTTCAGATGTTCTGAGGGTCCTATAGGTGCCTTTTGGCAAACTCCAAGTGGGCTGTCATGTGCCATTTACTGAGGCTGGCTTCATCTGGCCACTCTACCATAAAGGCCTGATTGGTGGAGTGCTGAAGAGATGGTTGTCCTTCTGGAAGGTTCTCCCATCTCCACAAAGGAACTATGGAGCTCTGTCAGAGTGACCATCGGGTTCTTGGTCACATCCCTGACCAAGACCATTCTCCCCCGTCGGCCATCTCTAGGAAGAGTCTTGTTGGTTCCAAACTTCTTCCATTTAAGAATGATGGAGGCCACTGTGTTCTTGGGGACCTTCAATGCTACAGAATTTTTTGTACCCTTTCCCAGATTTGTGCCTCAACACAATCCTGTCTCGGAGTTCTCCAGGCAATTCCTTCGACCTCATGGCTTGGTTTTTGCTCTGACATGCGCTGTCAACTGTGGGACCTTTTATAGACAGGTGTGTAACTTTACAAATCATGTCCAATCAATTGAATGTACCACAGGTGGCCACCTGAGGTCAATTTCGAGTCTCATAGCAAAGGGTCTGAATACTTATGTAAATAAGGTATTTCTGTTTTTAATTTTTAATACATTTGCAAATCATAAGGCTGTAACATAACAACATTTAGAAAAATCTAAGGGCTCAGAATACTTTCCGAATGCACTCTATATATTATGTAGTTTAATGAATTAATGGATTTGTTAATTGGATTTAAGCCTAAACTACCTTCCCTGCTCTCCCAGCCGGTGAAGAGTCTCCTAGATTCTCCCAGAGGTTCTTCTTGCTCAGAACATCACCGGCCTTCACCTCCTGACAGAACAAACACACATCAACCATTAGAGAAGATACACACATCAACACGTTAATACCCTTCTGTCAATCCTGTGCTTTACGGTGTTATCAACACAAATATATAGAACACGAACAGATAGCGGATTAAATCTTATTCAAGCTACTGCAGATAATATCGTGTCATGAATGTAGATACATAGGCTACTGTACCAATCAGGAGAGAGAGGTTGGGTTTGATTATTACACATCCCCCCACAGGGGGCAGCGTTTTATAGAAATAGTACAATCACCAGACTTGATATATCCTGGGAAATACAATATGACAATACGTGTCTGACTTGACATTGATAAAGTAGGCCTACATATGAGACTGATGATAAAGCCATAGGGTGGTAATATATTCACATATATGTTAGATATGAAGGAAAGATGGAGAACAGTTACCTTGAAGAAGGGACAGATTAGAATGTACCAGAGATGTAGGAAGACAGTTCAAAACTGAGAAGGAGAAGAAGAAGGAGAAGGAGAAGAAGAAGAAGGAGAAGGAGAAGGAGAAGGAGAAGGAGAAGAAGGAGAAGAAGAAGGAGAAGGAGAAGAAGAAGAAGGAGAAGGAGAAGGAGAAGAAGAAGAAGAAGAAGGAGAAGGAGAAGGAGAAGAAGAAGAAGGAGAAGGAGAAGGAGAAGAAGAAGAAGGAGAAGGAGAAGGAGAAGAAGAAGAAGGAGAAGGAGAAGGAGAAGAAGAAGAAGAGAAGGTGCACCAACAGAATTGTCAAGATTGACATGTCAGTGAGCTGAGTTAAGTTTCACTTCAACTACATGACAAATCAACGGATTCACAAGTAGCTGTCGCGGAGGACTGTTGGGTGTGTAGGCTTTTACTCCAACCCTGCTCCAACACACCCGATCCAGAAAATAAGCTTCCAACCAGAAGCCTGATTAGCTGAATCAGGAGTGTTACAGCAGTGTTGGAGCAAAAGCCTCCACACCCCTTAGCCATCAGGAGGAGGCCACTCCTGACGTAGTTCTACAGTTGACTATTTCAAAGTTGGATATATATTTAGTATGAGTCGTACCTGAGTCGTCACTGAGTCATACCTGAGTCGTAACTGAGTCGTAACTGTCGTCGACTTGTCGTATTGACGTAACTAAGTCATTGTGAGTAGCTCTGACGTAACTAAGTCATTGTGAGTAGCTCTGAGAGCATTGGGAAAGACAGGTGACTGTTGTTACTCACTGCTGGCTTGGAGAGGCTTTTGCAGCTTCCGTCTGGGTTCCCTTTCACCCATTGGTGGATGAGGTCGGCCACGCCTACGTTCAGACCCTCTGTATCCTGAGAAACACAGATGATGAATCATGATGAAGTCGTGTATTAACATAACAAATGGCACCCTATTTCCTAGTCAAAAGGTGCAAAAGCATTTTCCATTAAGTCACTGATTTATGGACTACAGAGGAAAATGAACCAACTTTCCAAATCTGGCACGTTGACAGAAATGTTGAACACTGCACATTTTTCCCCGTCAAAAAAATCTAATAAGGTATAAACGCTACTTTTGTGTTATGATTAATTTGATGATTGAGTTCACTAAAAATGGAGGAGAGGCCCACCGATGCCTTAATACCATTGGATAGTGTTCACTAAAGTGGTTAGAGGTCTGTCATCAATAAGAGCATGTTTCAGTATGCAGAGTCTCTATTTATCATCAACTGAATACGTTTGGATATCCAGCCCCCTGCTCAAAGACAATGGCTGTCCGTATGTCATCTTTCCCTACCTTGGAAGGTGTTTCCCTGGGGTTCTGGCTCCAAGCTTCCCCGGCCTCAAACAGGTTCTTCTTGGAGGCCACAGGCTCAGTGGGGCTGGGCAGGTCCATCAGAGCCTGCTGCCTGGCTGCCTTGGCTTCCTTAGAGGACGTCTGGACAGATGAGACATGACCGTTAACTTCCGTTTACTGTCTGGACTGAATTGGTTACACTGTGTTGTTAAACAGGGCTAAAGAAAAAGCCTGCATAGCCAGTTTCTCTCTGTTCGGGGGAGGCTTGGCCACTCCTGCGTTATGGTTTAAGTTCAGTTAAATAAAGGAGTAGCTTTAAATGTAAAGTATAGCAAAGCATAGTAAAGTATAGTAAAGTAGAGTACAGTAGAGTACAGTTTAGTACAGTATAGTACAGTATAGCATAGTACAGTATAGTATAGTAAAGCATAGTAAAGTATTGTAAGGTATAGTAAGGCATAGTATAGTATTGCAATACATGGTAAGGTATAGTATAGTATTGTAAAGTATAGTGAAGTACAGCATAGTATACCTCTATGGCATGAGTGTACTGTTCCAGCCTGTTGTCGATCTTGGAGATGGGGATGGGAGGCTGGGTCTTCTTGATGCTGTTACTGTTATAAAACAAGACATATTATTCAATGAACATCATTCTTTCATAGTCCTCTGAGGTAGGGTTAGGGTTAGGATTGATAGTACTCTGAGGTAGGGTTAGGGTTAGGATTGATAGTACTCTGAGGTAGGGTTAGGGTTAGGATTGATAGTACTCTGAGGTAGGGTTAGGGTTAGGATTGATAGTACTCTGAGGTAGGGTTAGGGTTAGGATTGATAGTACTCTGAGGTAGGGTTAGGGTTAGGATTGATAGTACTCTGAGGTAGGGTTAGGGTTAGGATTGATAGTACTCTGAGGTAGGGTTAGGGTTGATAGTACTCTGAGGTAGGGTTAGGGTTAGGGTTGATAGTACTCTGAGGTAGGGTTAGGGTTAGGATTGATAGTACTCTGAGGTAGGGTTAGGGTTAGGATTGATAGTACTCTGAGGTAGGGTTAGGGTTAGGATTGATAGTACTCTGAGGTAGGGTTAGGGTTAGGATTGATAGTACTCTGAGGTAGGGTTAGGGTTAGGATTGATAGTACTCTGAGGTAGGGTTAGGGTTAGGATTGATAGTACTCTGAGGTAGGGTTAGGGTTAGGATTGATAGTACTCTGAGGTAGGGTTAGGGTTAGGATTGATAGTACTCTGAGGTAGGGTTAGGGTTAGGATTGATAGTACTCTGAGGTAGGGTTAGGGTTAGGGTTGACAGTACCCTGAGTTAGGGTTAGGGTTGACAGTACTCTGGGGTAGGGTTAGGGTTAGGATTGATAGTACTCTGAGGTAGGGTTAGGGTTGACAGTACTCTGAGGTAGGGTTAGGGTTGACAGTACCTTGAGGTAGGGTTAGGGTTGACAGTACCCTGAGGTAGGGTTAGGGTTGATAGTACCCTGAGGTAGGGTTAGGGTTAGGATTGACAGTACTCTAAGGTAGGGTTAGGGTTGATAGTACTCTGAGGTAGGGTTAGGGTTAGGATTGACAGTACTCTAAGGTAGGGTTAGGGTTGATAGTACTCTGAGGTAGGGTTAGGGTTGATAGTACCCTGAGGTAGGGTTAGGATTGACAGTACTCTAAGGTAGGGTTAGGGTTGATAGTACCTTGAGGTAGGGTTAGGGTTGATAAACCTGAGGTAGGGTTAGAGTTGATAGTTCCCTGAGGTAGGGTTAGGGTTAGGTTTGACAGTACCTTGAGGTAAGGTTAGAGTTGATAAACCTGAGGTAGGGTTAGGGTTGACAGTAACCTGAGATAGGGTTAGGGTTGACGGTACCCTGAGGTAGGGTTAGGGTTAGGGTTGACTTAAATGTAAATGTAGGTAGGGTTAGGGTTAGGGTTGATTGTACCCTGAGGTAGGGTTAGGATTGACAGTACCCTGAGGTAGGGTTAGGGTTGACAGTACTCTGAGGTAGGGTTAGGGTTAGGGTTGACAGTACCCTGAGGTAGGGTTAGGGTTAGGGTTGACATTACTCTGAGGTAGGGTTAGGGATGACAATACTCTGAGGTAGGGTTAGGGTTAGGGTTGATAGTGCCCTGAGGTAGGGTTAGGGTTAGGGTTGATAGTACCCTGAGGTAGGGTTAGGGTTAGGGTTGATTGTACTCTGAGGTAGGGTTAATAGTACCCTGAGGTAGGGTTAGGGTTAGGGTTGACAGTAACCTGAGATAGGGTGAGGGTTGACAGTACCCTGAGGTAGGGTTAGGGTTAGGGTTGACAGTACTCTGAGGTAGGGTTAGGGATGACAATACTCTGAGGTAGGGTTAGGGTTAGGGTTGACTGTACCCTGAGGTAGGGTTAGGGTTGATTGTACCCTGAGGTAGGGTTAGGGTTGACAGTAACCTGAGATAGGGTTAGGGTTGACAGTACCCTGACGTAGGGTTAGGGTTGACAGTACCCTGAGGTAGGGTTAAGGTTAGGGTTGATTGTAGCCTGAGGTAGGGTTAGGGTTGCATATTTCATTGCTAAGTAAAGGTATAGCTAATACTTAAGACATTTAATGAGTCCACACTCCTTTGCTGGCTATTTTGGGTATGGCTAAAGATTCCTGTGGGTCATATACTAAATAAAGTGATAGTAGACTTACACTCCCCTATGCTCTTCTTCCAAGTCAACCTAAAACGTTTGAACACTTGTCTGAGCCCAGGCCTCCTGCATGCCACAAGCATTACTCTTGCTTCACGCAAGTGTGGTTTAACCCAACCAGCTCCAGCCCAGCCAGAGGAGCAGGACGTCTCTAGTCTCACCAGGAGCTCACTGCCCAGCCAGAGGAGCAGGACGTCTCTAGTCTCACCAGGAGCTCACTGCCCAGCCAGAGGAGCAGGACGTCTCTAGTCTCACCAGGAGCTCACTGCCCAGCCAGAGGAGCAGGACGTCTCTAGTCTGACCAGGAGCTCACTGCCCAGCCAGAGGAGCAGGACGTCTCTAGTCTCACCAGGAGCTCACTGCCCAGCCAGAGGAGCAGGACATCTCTAGTCTGACCAGGAGCTCACTGCCCAGCCAGAGGAGCAGGACCTCTCTATTCTCATCAGGAGCTCACTGCCCAGCCAGAGGAGCAGGACGTCTCTAGTCTGACCAGGAGCTCACTGCCCAGCCAGAGGAGCAGGACGTCTCTAGTCTTAACAGGGGATCACTGCCCAGCCAGAGGAGCAGGACCTCTCTAGTCTCACCAGGAGCTCACTGCCCAGCCAGAGGAGCAGGACCTCTCTAGTCTCACCAGGAGCCCACTGCCCAGCCAGAGGAGCAGGACGTCTCTAGTCTGACCAGGATGTCTAACAGACTAGACCACATATAAACAAAGACTATATCTGGAAATGTCAAACAGACTAGACCACATACAGTTGAAGTAGGAAGTTTACACACACTTAGGTTGGAGTCATTAAAACTCGTTTTTCAACCACTCCACAGATTTCTTGTTAACAAACTAGTTTTGGCAAGTCGGTTAGGACATCTACTTTGTGCATGACGCAAGTAATTTTTCCAACAATTGTTTACAGACAGATTACTTCACTTATAATTCACTGTATCACAATTCCAGTGAGTCAGACGTTTACATACACTAAGTTGACTGCCTTTAAACAGCTTGGAAAATTCCAGAAAATGATGTCATGGCTTTAGAAGCTTCTGATATCCTAATTGACATAATTTGAGTCAATTGGAGGTGTACCTGTGGATGTATTTCAAGGCATACCTTCGAACTCAGTGCCTCTTTGCTTGACATCATGGGAAAATCAAAAGAAATCAGCCAAGACCTCAGAAGAAAAATTGTAGACCTCCACAAGTCTGGTCCAACGCCTGAAGGTACCATGCTCATCTGTACAAACAATAGTACGCAAGTTTAAACACCATGGGACCACACAGCCGTCATACCGCTCAGGAAGGAGACGCCTTCTGTCTCCAAGAGACGAACGTACTTTGGTGCGAAAAGTGCAATTCAATCCCAGAACAACAGCAAAGGACCTTGCGAAGATGCTGGAGGAAACAGGTACAAAAGTATCTATATCCACAGTAAAACGAGTCCTATAACGACATAACCTGAAAGGCTGCTCAGCAGGGAAGAAGCCACTGCTCCAAAACCGCCATGGGGACAAAGATCATACTTTTTGGAGAAATGTCCTCTGGTCTGATGTAACAAAAATAGAACTGTTTGGCCATAATGACCATCGTTATGTTTGGAGGAAAAAGGGGGAGGCTTGCAAGCCGAAGAACACCATCCAACCATGAAGCACGGGGGTGGCAGCATCATGTTGTGGGGGTGCTTTGCTGCAGGAGGGACTGGTGCACTTCACAAAAGAAATAGCATCATGAGGAAGGAAAATGATGTGGATATATTGAAGCAACATCTCAAGACATGAGTCAGGAAGTTAAAGCTTGGTCGCAAATGGGTCTTCCAAATGAACAATGACCCCAAGCATACTTCCAAAGTTGTGGCTTAAAAATGGCTTAAGGACAACAAAGTCTAGGTATTGGAGTGGCCATCACAAAGCCCTGACCTCAATCCTATAGAAAATTTGTGGGCAGAAGTGAAAAATTGTGTGCGAGCAAGGAGGCCTACAAACCTGACTCAGTTACACCAGCTCTGTCAGGAGGAATGGGCCAAAATTCACCCAACATATTGTGGGAAGCTTGTGGAAGGCTACCTGAAACGTTTGACCCAAGTTAAACAATTTAAAGGCAATACTACCAAATACTAATTGAGCGCATGTAAACTTCTGACCCACTGGGAATGTGATGAAAGAAATAAAAGCTGAAATAAATCATTCTCTCTACTATTATTCTGACATTTCACAATCTTAAAATAAAGTGGTGATCCTAACTGACCTAGGACAGGGAATGTTTACTAGGATTAAATGTCAGGAATTGTGAAAAATGGAGTTTAAATGTATTTGGCTGAGCTGTATGTAAACTTCCGACTTCAACTGTATCAACACAGACTATCCTCTAAACAGTGATGTCTTCCACCTGCTTTAATATAATATCTATAGACTATATCAGAGATCCTCTAAACAGTGATGTCTTCCACCTGCTTTAATATAATATCTATAGAATATATCAGA